>NC_067480.1:55448392-55575892 GCF_947179515.1 Apodemus sylvaticus | reverse complement strand
GAAATCAATAGAGATGTTTTCTTTCACTTTGGAGAGTGAGAATTGGAATTTGTTGAAATTGGATCTTGAAGCACTTAGATTTCTTTTTTTCCCCCTCTGGTACTGGAACAATGGCACACATTCTGTTTACAAGAAGTGCTGAGCACTGGGGCAAAAATTGTAGCAATTGTAGTGATTTTATTCTCAGGTCTCCGTTTCTAGGATTGTATAGAACAGGCTCAAAGGCACTAATGGAAACCCTTAAGACATTTCTGGAAATATGTAAAATATTTCTCCTTGGCGAACGCTTGTTTCTAGAACTACTGAACTATGTTAATAGGATGGCGTCAGAGAGATACCACCATTGCAGACTGTCTGGATCATCATCTCAGAAGCAGGAAATAAATGATCTCCAGATAAAACCTTTTTATGCAAAAACCAGAATGAGATGGCAAGTGCACTTAGTTTACTTTGTGTGACTTTGTCTTAATTGAGTTCTGATTACTGCAGCTGCTATTTGTTTATCTAACAACAGAACTTTGCTGTATGAAAGTCAGAGAATGCTGGGCAGGGACGGTGGTGTCTAAGCTGAACAGAGTATACCATGGTGACCTTGACTGCAAGGACTGTGAATTGCTGTAGGGTTTTGCCTAAAGCCCCCGTGAAAATTCGTGGCAAAGAAAGCATTGTATTGAGCTATGGGATAAAAAGCAGCTGTCCAGGGATGCTTCCCACCCAGCTGCTATAAGCGTCTGCATTCCTCCATTGTGAATCAGAACATTCTTTATCAAAATCCCAGCTTGGTCTCTCAAAGATTCTATTTCTCTTTAAGCAAACACAGTGACTAGATTTGAGTAGCTGAGAAAAGGGTATATTCAACAAGAAGCACAATTGTCCCTCTAGATCCATGGGGATTGGTTTGATTACAGTCCAAGAATAAAAAGCCTGTAGACCCTTGAATGCTTTATGCAAAATAGTATAGTCAGGGAACGTTGTGGAAGACGGGGTGGAAAGATGGTAAGTGATTTTGCTCTGAGATTGTATCTCCTAGTAACATCAGATGCTGGGTACTCCAAAGTGTTTCCATTCTTTTGTTTTTTTTTTTTCCCTTGGCTTTTCGAGACAGGGTTTCTCTGTGTAGCCCTGGCTGTCCTGGAACCCACTCTGTAGTCCAGGCTGGCCTCGAACTCAGAAACCCGCCTGCCTCTGCCTCCCAAGTGCTGGGATTAAAGGTGTGCACCACCACCGCTCAGCAAGGTTAACACCAATTACCAAGCCAGGCTGGTGAGGAAAAGACCATCTCAAGCCTGTACAAGGAACTACAAACAACGCAGGAAAGACAGAAGTAGGAAAGGTGGCTTTCCCCCGGAAAGAGCATGCTAGTTGGTTGTTCAGTGCCAAATGGTCAGCACTAAAAACACACACACAAGTAACATTTATATATAAAGACACAATTGGGTATGTGTGTATGTATAAATACCTATATGCATGTAAGTGATTAAAATAGCACAGTATTTGCAAAGGCCTATCAAAACTTTCCAATCAATCGCCTCTTGATTATTTACAATGCACAGGACTATGTGAATACTATGTAAACAGTTGATATAGTATAATCTTAGGGAATAATACCAAGAAGGAAAGCATACATGTAAGGTTCTATCTAACAGAATTTTGAATATTTTCTGACTATAGTTGGATAAATCCCTACCACAACCCACAGTCATGAAAGTCAACTGTAATTTGATCTGGGTCATAGAAATCTCAGGAAACAAAGTAACTGGATGATCTTAACAGACAGTGGTATGGGACTTGGGGCAGCAAAGGCAAGATGATTGGTTGAATGACTGTACAAAGAACCCATTAAAATCCACACCTAGGATACACACCCAGACAATTGTTTTTTCCTATGATGGCTATTTCTTAGCCACCCTTATTTCTTCTTTTGAGAGCCCTCTGTTCAGATCCACAGCCCATTTCTTAATTGGGTTGTTTGGTTTTTTGACCCTTTGTTTTTGAGCCCCTTAAGTAGTCTAGATATTAATCCTATGTTAGAATGTGTAGCTGACGCAGAGCCCCTCCCACTCTGGGCTTCTGCTTCACTTGGACCACTTGTTCTCTGCCCCTAGAGGAAGAGTTACAGGCACTGAAGGGCTGCGGAGAGAGGAATGGAAAAATATTTTTATTGGAGGTTTTCTACCCAACTTGTTTCTGTCTAGCTCCCAAATAAGAGACACAGGAACCCGGTATTTTTATTAACAAGCTGCAACCCTAGAGTTTGCAGTTTCTGAGCTATTCTAGCCTACATCTCAGCCATAGGCCCCATGTTACCTTCTGTTTAAGTCTCGGCTGGCCAGCCTGCTCTGCTCCATGTGAGTCCTCAGGACAAACTTCTCTTGGCCACATATGTCCTCATGGTCCATCCTGCCTCATGGCGGCTTTCTTCACGCCTCTCTCCTTCTCTTTACCTCAGACCCCCTACTCAATCTTTAGTCCCACCTTCCTCCCACTCCTGGCCAATCACAGGCTCTAGCGTTTTATTAACCAATCAGGGACTATTGGGGAACATATTCTTTTTTTACAATGCATGGGTTAACACTGGCCCAGGATCAGGAGAGGAGCACAGAGCTCAGTTTCTGAATACACAGCACAAAGGCTAACCCCAACAGAAGCTTTTGTTTTCCCCAGAAATGAGCCTCCTACGTGGTTATCTAATACCAAGGAGTCAGTCTTAAAATATACATATGAGCAACACTAAACTTACTCAGCAGGTTGTGGCTATATATTTATTCATTTACATATGTGCATATGTTTAACAATAATAACTTAAGAAGAAGAGACAGTGGATTTGAGGGGGGTAGCATGGGAACAATTGGAGGGAGAAGAGGAAGCGGTGGAAATTATGTAAATAAAGCACATATAAACAAAATTCAAAAAATAAATTTAATTTAGTAGAAATTTAAAAGACAATAAAACATACTAAGTGCATGACTCTGTTAGTCTATCAGAGCATTTGAAGTCTTCGGCACACACTGTTTCAGTGTCTTTGCCTGGGCTCATCACTGGCCTGTGTCTGTCACTCTCTCAGTCCCTTCTTGACATTCAGCCTGAGGCTTTCTTTTAGTGTCTCCCAAGTTCCCGGATCTTCATCGGCTAATGCCACCTCCCACACGTTCCTGTCTCTGGTACACACCTTCCTTTTGTTCCATATGACTGCCTATTGCTGCTCCTCTAACTCAGGCTTTTTCCTTTCCCTCCCACAGATGGCCCCACCCACCTCAGGTGGGCAGCCCGCTCCTCGAGCACTTGCTTTCGCCATGACGATCACTGGCATGGTCATGAGTTATCACCGTGATAACTTATACATCTTCTTGTTGCTCCGTTTTCTGTGTCTGCTTCCCACTCATTAAAAACTTCACGGAGAAAGAGAGATCAGGAAGAACTGGGTCCATCAGAGCTACAATTATCCACAGCAGAGACTGGAGCATGTATACAGGGCCCCCAGCGAACCATTCAAGTGGTCAGGTGCCAAGGATTTTTGCCCTGTGTGCCAAGTTCTGCTTCCACCTTGAGTTACTGTGTAACTCCCATGAATCCATTTCCTTATCTGTAAACAGAGGATACAGCTGGCCACACCCTAATTTTGTTGTGAGAAACACATGTCCTAGCATGTATGAGAACAAATACATAGTCGTTAAAAAAGAAAGTATATAGTTGGTACTGAGTTCACGGATATTAATACTTCTTCATACTCCTTTCAAATAACCTTGAAACCACCTTCAACTACACCAACCTTGTTCTCATTTTGCTTTCTAAGGCAGCAATTACTATATAACCCAGACTGGCACAGAACAGAACTTACTGTGCAGCCAATGCTATACTCCTGGCCATGATCCTCCTGGGCCATCTTCCCAAGTTCCAGGGCTCCTGGAGCGTGCATCGTGCCACCATGTCTGCCCTTTCACTTTTAATCATGGATTTAGGACGTGGAAATATAATTAATCAAGGTGAAGGTTCTTAAACTTCAAATATTGTCAACCTTAGTAAATTAGCTTGTCTGTAAAGGGTAATTTCAGGTTAAACTGAAAAGCTCCTCCATTGAAGTTCAGCTGATAATTGGGAAGAATTAATTGAAGTTAGTAAAGAATTCTGACTTAATGAGATCCATCAATACGGCACTGTGCTTTACTTATCTTATTAATTGGTGTAGCTCAGGGGCTGGGATGGTCTCATTAGGGAACACTCTGGCCTCCTACAAAAGCACGGAGAAGTCTGGGTCTCAGCATCCCCACCCCTGGGAGGGTCTTATGCCCTGGAGAGCAGGGGATCTGAAGGTCAGCTTGCATTGGAGCTGCTAGAGGATGGGCCTTCAGCTCCCTCCTTCCCTCCTTCTCTCCTTCTCTCCCTCTCCCTCCCTCCCTCCCTCCCTCCCTCCCTCCCTCCCTCCCTCCATCCCTCCCTCCCTCCCTCCCTCAGGGCACCAGATCCGGAGGTGTGGCTCAGGAGCAGCAAATCTTCACTTCAATGTTTGTGACGAAGTCCCAAAGTGCTGTGACATGGCTGGTGTGAGGGCTTCGCTCTGAGAACATGTCAGAGTCTGGGGGTGAGCGTCAGGGAGCCAGCACCATGGTACAGCCATGGTACAGCAAGGACCAGATCAGAGGGCATACAGGTGCAGATTCCCACAGGGCCTAATAAGCAGCTGGTGGGGATGCAGCAGACAAGCACCCCGCTTTTCCCTGTTACAGTTTAATGCTAGGGCAACACCTCTATACCTCTCCTCCCGGGACAGGGACACTAACTGTGTTTGTTGTGGCTCTACTGTCCTGCAGCAACCATCCCCCGACAGGCCAAACCCTCAAAAGCCACTGCATTAATCAACAAATGAATTTCAGAGGACAGGAGCCTTCAGTCTGTAATCCTCCCCAGTGTTTGCTGGGCTGCTAAGCTCTATGCATTCAAACAGTGATGGGGGAAAGCAGAGAATGTGGCTGTCCACCGCATGAGTACATGAGAGGCGAGCTGTCCACACCCCAGAAGAAGGCTCAACTCACATGGTGCCTCCATCTTAACCTTCAGCCCCCAAACTGTGAGAACTGAAGTTCTGTGGGTAAAAATCCTCTGGTGTTTGCTGTTTTGACACAATAGTTCAAATAGATGAAGACAAGAGGTATTAGAGTAAGTTGATTATGTTGCTTTATAAATCAAGATTCGAGAAGTAAATTTATCTACAGGAAAAGCTGGGCTTTGAAATGATTTGAAATTATAATACAACACATTCTCGCTTGTCTGTTTAGGAAGAAAATTATGGAAAGACTTTTTGTGCCCAGACAATCATATTTTATATAAAATTAATGTTTTGAAATGAGAAAGCTCTAGAAGTGGTAGTAGTTATCTTTTGAATTTATGGATATTTTTTTGCTGCCACGTAAGTCACATTAAAATTAATGGAAGCTACACGTGTGTATTGAGGAGGAAGGATTGGAACCCTCGCTGAGCCTTTGTTGAAGACTACATTTTGTGCTGATAAATGGAATCGTAGGCATGATGTATAATCAAGCATGAATTAATAGCGTGGCTGAGTGGGGGCTGCGTAAAGGCACATGGTTGCCTTTCAGATCCGGAATGCTCTGCTCCACTCAGGACCCTAAAATTAGGCACTTAAATCAGATATCTGTAAGTTCTTGGCAGGAAAACGCTGAATTTCTCTTGATTTGGTTTGGGGAGGGGGAAGCGGTGGGTGGCAGTGTTACAGATTGTTCCTTTGAGTGTGGCTCCTGCGGAATCTATTTGAACAGTCCTGGCACTGGGGAGGCTTGGGGGAGGGGAGATGCTATGAGGAGATGGCTGTAAATGTGGAGTGACACCAGCTCATCTAGGAAAAATGATGGGAAAAAAATCAGCTGATTTGCCTAGACAAAATGACATGAAATTGCACTTTTTTGGTTTGTTTTTTTGTTTTTGCTTTTGTTTTTGTTTTGTTTTTGAGCTTCCTGGTAGTAGCATTAGAGGGAGAGACATTGTTTTCCAGAGAGCAAGTAATTCAGAAACACTGTTTACAACCAGTATATTGTTGTAACAATAAAGAAGTGTCAGGAGAGGATGCCTTGTCATTCTTAGGATGGGATGGCGCTGAGTAGTTCATTTAGGGTTAGGGTGCATCTTCCTCCATATTTAGGGTTAGGGCGCATCTTCCTCCACGTTGCAGATCAGAAGTGACTCTACACATCTTATGCTCAGATTATCAACTGAGTCTACCTTATGCTGGTGACAATAATACAGAAGTGTCTGCTAGTGCTAAGCTTAGTTTTCCTCTGGTGAGGCTGAGTGGCTCTAGTCCATACAGAGGTGTGCTGCACAAGAGAAAACAAATACGTTCTGTTCATGAAAGGTGGGTTGTAAAGTTGTCATCTTCCTATTGGCTTACGTCATTTTGTCAAAGATGCCTTCCCTCCAGACTGAACCTTAATTAATGTCTAATCACTTAACTTCCAGTTTCTCTCTAGTCCTCTACCCCCTGTGAAGTGTTTTGCATACTAATCTTGGTAATCTTAAAAACCGCAAAAAATATTCAGGAAATTTCAAATTCAAATTTGTATGAATCAAATTATTCATACAAATGACTTCTTTTTTTTTTAAAAAAATGTATAAATTTCCCTTTTCCAAAAATATAAATAAATAAAACATGTGATAACCATGTATCTGATGTACCATGTATGCTGTATAAGCTGTCATGGCGACTACTGGTCTCCAAGAGAAAATGATGTCACAGTCATCGTCATCATCATCGTCGTCACCATCATCATCATCATCATCACCATCATCATCACTTTCTAGCTGCGAGGACAGTCCAGTATTTTGAAATGCTGGGAATTCTTCTCAATGGAGGACATAGTGAAGGGCTGCTACAGGACACACTGTTATCTACCACGTGAACATGAACTCCAAGTGCTTGTCAGAAAGCCAGGGTTTGTTCTTCTGCAGGCAAGCTTTGTACTGATTTTTCTCACCATTCTTTCACTGCAGTCTACATTTTCTCTACCAAGACATTCACTGTGTAACAGGTTACATATCTGAGCCATGGGAATGTGGATTTGAATTCTGACTCAGATACATTTTTAAGCTGGATACTCTGTGCTATATCATAAGCTGTTATACAAAATAGTAATGATATATTTTAGATACCTGATAGCACATACACATAAACTAATATCACAAGCAACAGTTATCATCACGGTCTTCCTCCTCATAGTCGTCACCACCATCATCATCATCATCATCACTATCACCATCATCTTCAGAGTTAGTTGCTGATAATCTCTTTGTTGCCATTAGATCTGGAGAACTAGAACATTACAGCCTGGCAGAGTATCAGGTGTAACAGATGTTCAATAATTACTTATTGAAGGACCTAGAGGTAACACTGAGCATATAAACTACACATCTGTGAACTGCAGATTTCTCAAGCACTACCAAGCCTATGAATGCTAAGTAACTCCCCGTCCCTGGCTCTTAAACACTGGTCCACAGACCCTTCGTCTCCCAGCAGGAACCTTTCTGCGAGTATGCAGGATTCAGTTACAGCTACACAGATGGGCCTCGTAGACTCCAGCACGCTGTCATTTAGCTCGGTCCACAGCAGCAGTTAACGCCAGAGGGACATGGGAGCACCTCTTTCCCTGTGGGACTCCCTCACTCAGGGGACCTCTAAACAGTTTGCGAACTGTCTTAGTTACTTTTCTATTGCCGTGACCAAACGCCATGACAAGGCCATTTATAAAAGAAAGCATCTAATTTGGGTCCCACAGTTCCAGGTGGTAGTGAAGTCCATGGCCGTCATGGTGGGGGGCATGGTGTTAGAGCAGTAGTGGAGACTTTCCATGTTGAGACAGCAACCACAAGGCAGAGAGAGAGAGACTTAACTGGGGATGTCAGGGCATTGGGAACCTCAAAGCTCACCGCTCCCAGTGACATAACATACTTCCTTTAGCAAAGTCGTACCTCCAAAATCTTCTCAGACAGTGTGGCTAACTAGGGACCAATCATTTGAATATGTGAGCTGGCGAGGCACACTCTCACCCAAGCTTCCCCAAGAGCTGAGGTCACAGACACCAGTATGAAGCTCTGGTATGTTTCAGAGAAACAACATTGTGCCATAGACGGTGGTGCACGCCTTTAATCCCAGCACTTTGGAGGCAGTGGCAGGTGGATTTCTGGGTTCGAGGCCAACCTGGTCTACAGAGTAAGTTCCAGGACAGCCAGGGCTACACAGAGAAACTCTGTCTCGGAAAACAAACAAACAACAAACAAAAATAAAAAACTCATCTGCCTTCTTTGGACAAGGCCCTGGGCATCCTGTCTGTACCTCTTCTGAGGAAGAGTCACCAAGAGGCAGCCTCCTGAAAACAGGTGGGGCACGGTGCTGTTTCTGTGACTCCCTTAACACAAAAGGACACACCTGACCTTCAGCAGTGCATTTTGAGTGTTAGTTGGAAATCAGTACTCTACCTTTCTCTGAGACTCACAAGCCTGGACATGACCCGTTGCCTTCTCTCCTTATGAATAAGGGCGTCTAATCGGAAACCTGAGGTTTCTTTACAGGAGGCCATTTGAGAGTGCACGACCCCACACGATTACAAAACACATCTTTTCATTTACAGGAGTCGAAGGACTCCGCTTGGCTCACCAACCACTGTGGTTCAGAGTCCCACCTAGAAAAGTTGGTAAGCCAAGCAGAAACAGGTCTTGTGCCTGTCTCCAGACAGGACCATGGAGTTGACCCATCACCAGGAACTGGGAGCCGGGAGGCAGCTAAGGCTAATCAAGACTCAATCAAGGATCAGCTAATCACAAGACCTCTGCAGAATGCTCTAAGCACGGGGACCAACTAGGGACAGGTCTCAAGCACCAGTGTCCCAGGGGACAAGTGGGGAAACTCAGCTCAAGGCTAAATGGAAAGATTCTAAAACTCAGCTTAGAGCAGCCGATTTACCCACAAAGGACTGCCAAGCCTTCTGCAGTCGTCAAGTTCCTGAGCACGGAATAATAATGCGAGGGGCTTCCAAAGGGTAATGACTGATGGCCCCTGGGTTTCCTGCTGATGCGAGCAGTTTTGTGTCATTTTGTTTTTATGTTAATTTATGCACTCAGGATTAGAATGTAGCATTATGTGGTCATTTAATTTAATTGAAGTGTGGAACTTCCTGGGCCCAGTTTTACATTCCCCTTATAGATTTCAGTGATTTTTATCTTCAGCGTTTAATCCCACCACCACCACATTCCTAATGGCAATAATAATACATTTACACGAGATCACACTCAGCTCCAAAGCAGCTCCAGGCACGTCATGGCCCATTACTCCCCAAGAGCACTGCAAGGCAAATGCCAGGGAGGATTTGAAGCACTTTCCTTAGGTTGAACACACATAAAAAGGTGCAGCCTTTATCAGAGAGCTACATTCCCAGCCCTCGAATGACTGCTGAGTGCAGGGAGAAGCTGGGCTCATGTATGAGGCGCCCGCCCCCCTCCTCCTCCTTCACAGCTCAGAAATGTGTGACCTTTAAGGCAGACAGAGCATTTGGGGTGCACATGACTTATTAGGGCGCTCTCCTAGATCACCCACCCCCTCATCTCTTCTAGAGGAGCACTAGTGTCACCTTGCCTGGAACAACAGCCAAAAGGGCAAGGAAGAACACCTTGTGAGGAGCAGGGATGGTAAACGGGGCAGTGAAGGCCCCCTTGAAGAGGCCGCAGAGGGGGGCTTTCTGTGGTGAACACAGATGGGCCAGAGGCAGCCTAAGGTTGAGCTTCACAGTCTTTCAGGCTCTCTCTGCAAAGCAGCGCTAGTGTCCACAGGAAGACACAGACACCAGACACCCTTCTTTCTTTTAAAACTGACTAGTATATCAGACTGGGTGACATAATACTATTTTCATGCATGTATGTATGTGTCCTTTGAGCACATCCCCCACCTCTGCTGTCTTCCTTTCCTCCCCTCCCCCTCCCCATTAGTTCCCTTTGTTCCCTCAGACAATTTCATTTTGATTTTCGCATCATCTCTATGTATATGACTCGCTTCGGTATATGCAATATTTTTTCTACACCTACAATTCTTTTCTATTTCTATGCTAAATCTAAGAACCACAAATGAGCCAAAGGATAATATCTATCTTCCCCGAGACTGACTTAATTCACGTAATATGACTGTCTCTGGCTGAGTCCATTTTTCTTTCCTTGCAGATGACAGAACTTTATTCTTTAATGTATTTACACTCTTTCCATATTCATTCTTCTGCTGATGGACAGTGAGCAAGAAGGCAATATGTGTACTCTGTTTAACAAAAGATGTATGTTATTTTGCTTTGGGTTATCACACAAGGTTCACACTCTAAACTCCTAATTACAGTCCTAGTGTGACATATCTTAGCTGAAAGTCAGGTCCAGTCTCTAATAGAAGCAAGTTTCTTATTTGAGGGTCAGGATCCTGGGGGAGATTCTGTAGCCCCAGGCAGATCAAGGAGGCATCTCTCCAGATGTGCAGAGCAGAGCATTGTTCTTGGTCTCTGCTTATATACTGCCCAGTGAGGGTCATGGGGTTCTAGGACTACACCTGTTTATCCTGACTGAGTCATGTCACTAGGTTCCAGTTATCAGGTGCAGCCTTGGGTATAGTGGGGATCCTAACTACGCATGTCTATAAGACATTTTACTCATTCCTGACACCTAAGCTGCTTCCATAACTTAGCTACTGTGAAATGCAGTCCTCATTGTTTTCTGAAGGGTAAAGACGAGAAAGAACAACTAGCATCTCTCTCCAGTGGAGGAGGAAACGTGCCTCTGCCTAACGTAAGGTGCCACTAAGAAAGAAAGGCCAAAGTGAGAAGGACAAAGACGTGGCCTTGTCACCTGTATGTGTCCTTGAAGGACCACCAGCCAGGCACAGCTTCCCCCTTCCTTGATCACACCAACACATCACGCAAATACATTACACAAACACATCACACAAACACAGCACACAAACACAGCACACAAACACAGCACACAAACACAGCACACAAACACAGCACACAAACACAGCACACAAACACAGCACACAAACACAGCACACAAACACATCACACAAACACAAGAGAGGTTCTTGGATGGTCACAAGATTCTGCACCAATAGCCTGGAGTATATTGTAGCAAAAAAGATGCAGGAGACAGGGATCTGGGACAATAGCTAGGACCTGTACTCTGGCACCACAACTGTGGTCTGTGGTGTCTCCTGTATCAACGCAAACTGGTGTATTGTGATACGGTTTTGGTGCTGACCACCCAGAGAGAATGATGGCACACCCCATAAGTCACTGACTTAGCCCCCCACAAGACTGCTCCCACTTCAGGTACGGACCACAAGTAGAGTTCCTACCCATCCTCATATATGACCAACAAGCTGCACTTTCAAGGGCTTTTCATGCCATCCTTTGATTCGGTAATTTAAAGTGAGCAGTAGAACTCAGGGAAAGAACTGTAATTATAATTCTGTTTTATTGTGAAAGCTATAGACGGGTCCAGCCAAACCAAAAGACTTAGGAGTTAATGTTGGGGAGGGTCCAGACCATATAGCATTTTCATTTGCTCTCCTCCCCAAGGGCTCTGGAAGCATCTCCACCCCCCATGCCCCACCACCACACCCCTACCCTATCCCTGGTCTATCAATGTGCTCTCCAGCCAGGAACCTAGACTTGAGTGAGGTTCTGGAGTTGGCACAGCATCACACAGATATGATTGGTTAAACCACCGCCACAGGCTATAACTAAGCTTCCTCTCCCATTAACTCCCCCTCCCTCCAGACTGAGCTGACTCAAAGTTCAAACCTCTAGTCACACGGTTATTCTTTTCAGTGACCAGCAGTAACCCTGAAGCTTCCTCAAAGAATATGAGCAAGAACCTGTAAGGGGCCTCTGCACTATCTCTCTTGGCAAGACTCTATCACTCAGAAAGGTCCAAGTTCGGAACAGTTTTACAAGCTCTGGGTCAAAAATCTGAGATGAAACCAGACAAATTCTTAGTCCTACAGTAAGAGGCTCCCGGAGCAGGAAGCAGGGACTAGTAAGCTCTCCATTCCCATTCCATGGTCACTTTGAGCAGAAAGTATGTACAACCTCAACGTTTTAGAAGGTTTTAGAATTCCAGAACTATACTGAGTTCTAACCTTGTTTAGATTTAGCAGCTTTGAGAGATCTGCAACCCTCATCGCATCATAAGTCACCTTTAGCAAGGCATGGTGGTACATGCCTGTCTTAGTCAGGGTTTTCTATTCCTGCACAAACATCATGACCAAGAAGCAAGTTGGAGAGGAAAGGGTTTATTCAGCTTACACTTCCATGTTGCAGTTCATCACTAAAGGAAATCAGGACTGGAACTCAAGCAGGTCAGGAAGCAGGAGCTGATGCAGAGGCCATGGAGGGATGTTTCTTACTGGCTTGCTTCCCCTGGCTTGCTCAGCCTGCTCTCTTATAGAACCCAAGAACACCAGCCCAAAGGTGGTACCACCCACAAGGGGCCCTCCCCACTTGATCACTAATTGAGAAAATGTCCCACAGCTGGATCTCATGGAGGCACTTCCCCAACTGAAGCTCCTTTCTCTGTCATAACTCCAGCCTGTGTCAAGTTGACACACAAAACCAGCCAGTACAATGCCTTTAATCCCGGGACTTGGAAGATAGACATAGGTTGATCCCTGTGAGTTCAAAGCCAGCTTGGTCTACAGAGCAAGTTCTAGGAGAAAACCTGTCTTGAGAAAAGTCTTTAATTCACCAGACACTAGTACGCTGCCACCTGGTTCTCCTCAAATCCTCTGTCACTTTGTTCAGTGCAAGTGCTGCTGTTTGAATTCTGTTGCTGAAGTTTTCATCACATGATACAGAGTCACCTCTATGAGGAGAATAAGGTAGGGACACCAGATAATAGCAGACATCCAGTTAGACCAGCACCATTTGTTGAAGATGCCCTCTTTTCCCTGTTGTATAGTTTTGGCTTTTTAATAAAAAAATTAAGTGTCCATAGGTGCATGAGTTTATTTCTGGGTCTTTGATTCTATTCCATTGATCAACCTGTCTGTTTTTAATGCCAATACCATCCAGTTTTTTTTTATTACTAATGCTCTATAGCACATCTTGAAATCAGAGATGGTGATATCTTCAGAACTTCTTTTACTGTACAGGATTGTTTTAGCTATCCTGGGTGTGTTGTTTGTTTGTTTGTTTGCATATGAAGTTGAAAATTGCCCTTTTAATGTCTGTAAAGAATTGTGTTGGAACGTTGATGGAAATTGCATGGAATCTGTAGATTTCTTTTGGTAAGCAATTTGTCCATTTTCACTATGTTAATCCTACCTGTCCATGAACATGGGAGATCTTCCCATCTTCTGATGATATCTTCCTCACTTTCTTTCTTCAGAGAAGCTTGTCATACAGGTCTTGCTTGATTAGAGTTACACCAATATTTTTATAGTATTTATGGTGATTGTGAAGAATGCTGTTTCCCTAATTTCTTTCTTAGCCCATTTAGCATTTATATAAAGGAGGGCTGATTTTTTTAAAATTAATTTTGAATCCAGCCACATTGCTGAAGATGTCTGTCAGCTAAAGGAGTTCCTGGTAGAATTTTTGGGGTCAAGAAATTAGACACCAAGAAACCAAATAACCCAGCTAAAAATGGAGTACAATGCTAAACAGAGAATTCTCAACAGAGAAATCCCTAATGGCTGAGAAACACTTAAAAGAAATAGTCAGCATCCTTAGTCATCAGGGAAATGCAAATTAAAACAAATCTGAGATTCCATTTTATACCCAAAACCAAAAACCAAAGTGACAGCACATGCTGGTGAGGCTGTGGAGCAAGCAGAACACTCCTCCACTGCTGGTGGGAGTGCAAACTTTTACAACCATTTTGGAAACCAATTTGGCTGTTTCTCAGAAAATTGGGAATAGTTCTACCTCAAGATCCAGCTATACTACTCATGGGCATATACCTAAAAGATGTTCTACTATACCACAGGAATACTTGATATATTTCCTTTAGGAGCCAAAAGAAAACCCAAGTTAAAACCTCTGCAAGTTATCCTGCTGCATAAATAACAGGAGAATGTTTTGCACATGGCAACACTATTCTGTACCTGGAATAAGCAAAACCTTGAAGCAGCGGGATTTGTTAAAGCTTTGCACAGGCCTAGAAGCACATGCATGAGTTTGAATTAACAAAGGCCTTGAGAGGCAGCCAGAGGGGGAAAGGCAAAGAGAAATGGCCTGAGAGTCCCTGTGTGAAGACTGCAAAGGCGGCAGCTTTCCTAATACAAAGTAAGTGTCATGAGGAAAGCCTGATGCTATACCCACATCTGGGCCTAAAAGCCTAAGGCTACACCCACATCTTTGGACCTGTGGTAGGAAGGGAACTAGCAAGGACCAGGACCTGCTGTCCTAATTAGAGTTTCTAAGAGACATCATGACCATGGCAACTCTTATAAAGGGAAATATTTACTTGGGGCTGGCTTACAGGTCAGAGATTTAGTCCATTATCATCATAGTAGGAAGCATGGTAACATGCAGACAGACTTGGTGCTGGAGAGGTAACTGAGCCCTCAATATCTGGATCAGAAGGCAGCAGGAAAAGACTCACCATACTGGGCCTAGCTTGAGTATCTGAGACCTTAAAGTCTGCCTCCCAGTAACACACTTCCTCTCACAAAGCCACACCTACTCCAACAAGGTTATACTTCCTCATAGTGCCCCATTCCTATGGGCTAAGCATTCAAATATATGAGTCTATGGGGGCCATTCCTATTGAAACTATCACACACTTGTCAAAGACTTGTCAAACATTTGCCTGATAGAGAAGGAGCCAGAGATCAATAGTTGACTTGGTTAGGTGTGCAACTAAGACCACACCCATACTAAGTTCAGGTAGAGATTATATTTGGCATTCTAAGCCATGAGTTCTGTAGTGTTAAAATACATTCCTGGGGAAGCAATTTAATAGAAAACCTAAAAGTTTAGAACCACTTTAGAAAGATTACATATATTCCATTTGAATTAGAATAATTAAGCTTCAAACGTAGCCCTGAACTTTCTGAAAATCCAAGGAGAAAAGAGAATTTTCATTGAACCATTAACCTCCTAATTATTCAACAAAAGGGAACCTTGAAGTCATTTTATATAAGCAAGCTTTGTACTGGAAATAAACGCTCCTGGCTCCTCTTAAGGGAGGCTCTCGGGAACGTGTGGCCAGTGTTGTCAATTACGGTTTTTCAGAATGTGCATAGGCGTTCTTTAAAAGAACATCCCACATCTGTGCTCTGAAAAGGCCCCTGTGAAGACAAAGATACAGACTGTCATTGTACAATGTTATGAGCAGTGACAGAGGCTGAAGTGCAAAATAAGGGAAGTCAGCAGTCAATGACCACTGACGTGGGGTGTCCAAGCTATTCTCAAATACACATCCAGCATGTCCAGGGCTGTCCTTCCTAGTAGCTCTGGACCAACTCAGTCCTTTTCCCTGTCTTACTGATGTTTCTAAAGAACATCTGAAGAAGGTGCTAAAAATACATCATCTATTGGGATGATGTAGAGGGATTGGTTGAAAAGCCAGCACTCTGTTCTTGTCCTTCCCAGCCCACTCCCCATGGCTT
The DNA here is from genome assembly GCF_947179515.1 of Apodemus sylvaticus. Taxonomy (NCBI): domain Eukaryota; kingdom Metazoa; phylum Chordata; class Mammalia; order Rodentia; family Muridae; genus Apodemus; species Apodemus sylvaticus. The sequence continues at coordinate 55,560,246 of NC_067480.1, read as the reverse complement.
CCTCACAGGGGAGTGTCATGGCCTCTTAGCCAGATTCACCAGCTGAGATGTGGGCGAGGCGTGTACAGATATAATTATATATCTTTGCTCCCTATACAGCTTTTCTGGGTCTCCAGGAATTGGCTCACCATGAGTCCTGGGCATCATGTTCCTCAGGGCTAGTCTGCAATAAAGTCCCTTTGTTTAACTTTGGAGAAAAAGTTCTGTCTCCCTGAACTCCTGAAAGAGGTTAGATTGGCAGATGTGATTCAAGTAAGGTGTCCAGCATGTCCTCCTGGAACTGTAGCCGCTGGCAAAACTGATCCACAGCAGTACCTGTGCATAATAGAAAAAAATTGAACTCAGATCATATTAGAGTTGGCAAATTATCCTTTGACCTTAAAATAAATCCTAACAGGACAGTCTCTATGCTGTGTCCAGCCAAGGCTATCCCACCTGAATCTAATCAGACAAACCAAAAATAAAGAATAGTCTATTAAAAATAGGGCCAGGAAATGCATTCTTCAAATATGTGAGTATCACAAAATGCAAAGCAATTCTATAAAATGTTCCAAATTGAGAAATTTGATAACCAAACACAACACTTTACCCTAGTCTAGGTCTCCAGAAACAAGAAATATGCTGTATAAAAGGCCTTCTGGGCCAAGTGAATTTAGATATAGATTAGTTTAAGTATCATAGTAATGTGGATTTGCATTCAAAAATATTCCCTTCTCTTAAGAAATGCTGAAATATTTAAGGACTGAGGGTCATAGTGTATATTACTAAGTATCTTTACATTTTTTATGAAAATATTTATTGAGAAAGACACAGAAAGTATATAAATAAAAATGCGAATGAAGTAAAAAAAGAATGAATTTTTTTATTGTGTAAATTTCTCATTTTCTTTTCTTTTTTAAAAATATATATCTATTTATTTATATTCCAAGCTTTCCCCTACAGTCCCCCCCCACAAAGAAACCCTTCCCCCAATCCTTCCTCCCCTTCTCCTCTGAGAGGGTGGGCACCTCCTGGATATCCCCCATCCTGGCATTTCAAGTCTCTGCCAGAGCAGGAACATCTTCTCCTACTGAGGCAAGGCAGCCCTGTTGGGAAAGGGACACCACAGTCAGGGTACAACTTGCCTTCTTTCTTGGTTATACTTTGCATTGTTGTGATAAAATGATGTGACCACACAACTTAGAAAAGAAAACAATGGTCCTAATGTAATGAGAGGGTTAGAGTTCTGTTGTGGATTTGGACTAACACTTGCATTATGTTTGCAGGAGAATCCTGCATTTGAGACACTGAGGGTCCTTGCCCCCAGCTGGTTCTGACTGGTAAATAAAGTTGCTGGTGGCCAATGGCTGGGCAGGGAGACAGAGGCAGGACTTTAGGATTCACTGGCAAGGGGATTGAGGAAGAAACAGAATCGCCATGCTGAGAAAGTGAGAAGATGCAGGCTTGAGATCTGAGGAAGACAGAGTATCAATTATATAAGAGTCGGGAAGAGCGGCCCCAGCACTTCCCCCACCCCCAATTGGGTCTAGGGTAGCAAAGATGGAATATAGATTTTAGTAATAACTCAGGAGTATTGGAGGGGAGGAGCTAGAAACATGGAAGTTTGGGAGTGGCCTAGCCACTGAGTGAACTGATTAAGGCATATTTAAATGTAAGTGTGTGTGTGTGTGTGTGTGTGTGCACGCGCGCGCGCGCGTCTTTCATTCGTGAATCCAGAGCATCTAAGAGGGTATGGATGAACTCTCGCCACCTGCTGCTGCCAGAGAGATGAGAGAGGATTAATCAACTACAGCAATAGAGTCCATAATGTCCGAGAGCTACTGTGAGCTTACATCCTGAGCTTCAACCATGAAGCACACACATAGAGACACACACTGGGTATGGCACGAACCAAGACCACACCTCCTAATCCTTCCCAAAATGTTCCACCAACTGGGAACCAAATATTCAAATATTTAAACCTAGGAGCCACTATTCTCATCTAGACCACCACAGCTTCCAATTTTTCCATAAATTCAGAATGATTTCCAATAAAAAGATTTCTTAAAGAATATTATTTTAGGGCTAGTAAGATGTCTCAGCAGGTAAGGATACTTGGTGCCTGGCCTGGCAAGCTGAGGTCCACCTCTGGGATCATTTATGCACACAGGAATGAGGCTCAGTGTACAGTCAACCTCAGAGCTATCGGTCACATACAGGGCTTCAAGAAGGGTGATGCAAATTCAGGTTCATAATCCTCATGCTGAACCAGTCATCTGGGAACTCCAGCCTGAACTTCCACACGATAAAAGAAAATAACGAACTCCCAAAGTTGCCCTCTGACCTTAACACACAGGCCATGGCACAGGCACACCCTCCCTTCCCCCACCAACCAACCAACCAACCAACCAAACAAACAAACAAACAAGATAAAAATACTATTTTCAAAATAGAACACTAATGCTCAACTTCAACTTTGAGTAGTTTAATGTACCGCCAGTGGAGGCCTCCTTTAGACTAGATTACAGCAGCAATATGGCTAAATTATGAAAAGAGTCTAGGATGACAGTATTCCCTGTTGATTAGAAAATGGCCCACATATTTAGCTAGCAGTTGGGTAGGACTCAGTTATTATAAAATGAAGCCTTTCATTCCTAGAGCAGCCCAGCTTTTCAAGGAGGTATGTCCTCAGAATGCTTAGGGATATGTGGCTTCAGACTCAAAAAGAATAAAAAGAAAATAAAGTTTGCATTTCAAAGAAAAATCTATGTTGCTTGTAAGTATAGATTAGCAAGTGCCATCAATCTTCCATGTTTTCTCTTGAACAATAACTCCATGCTGGTTCTTCACACCACGATTGATCTTCACATGATCAATCATGATGGGCAAAGAATATTAATAAGAGTGCCAAGGAGGTAGGCCTGAAGTTTGACACTTGGATGAATTGGAAGTGAGACCAGGAGAGCATCAAACTCCAATCAAGCCAAGGATCCTTCAAGTTGAGGTGTTAATTTCTTATGTAGCCTGACACTGAACTTCTGGCTTTTCATTCTTCAGGGCTGTCTACCCGGCCCCCCAAACAACAATGGGATCTCTGAGTTGGATTAAGAAGTGTCAAGCGGATGTCTGCAGAGACACCTGCACACTGTTGCAGCTCGGTTGACCATGACGTGTCTTCCATCACACCTTCAGAATTGTAAATCTTGTCCTAAGCTAAATCTGGATCTCTTGAAAGGAGATGTGGGTGAGGGAAAGGAAGAGAGGCTGTGTTAGGTTCCTTGCTGAGAGTGCACTTTCATTAATCTTTGCTCCGAAGGTGCCTTTGAATGGTGCTCTCACTCCATTTCTCCTGCCAAACATTTCACTCACTCGAAAGCCGGCCGACAGTTTGGAAGCAGTGTCTTTTGCTATTCTGTTTTCCAACTGGCTTTCTATTGTCACTTCAAAAAAATGTGGCAACACCTGATTAATGAGAGTCTTGCTCAAAAGGAGCCATTTCCATTGCCTTCCTAGACACCGTCTCTAATAAGGAGAGGAGGACAATCTGGCTTGCACTTGCTTGGGGGGAGATTTTCAGTGTAATTTATACATTGGATGGATCTTGGACTTATTGAAATTCTCCTTAATGCTGCCTCCAAAACCCCTGGAAGACTAAACAAGCAGAACTATAGTCTATGTGGCCTCCCAGCTAAGGTGGCAGCTGTGTGCTTGTGTGCACAATCGCAATGCAGACGCTTGACTCTTCCTCCCCTACACCAACATAACACAGAAAATGCAGAATTTCAATGACTCAGAAGCCATACCCCAGTTAATAATTGGGCCAGTTTTTCAAAGGTGCTTTAAACTTATTTCGTTAAGTACCTGCCTGCATTTTGTTCATGCTGTGCCTGATATATTTTCTCCAATAACCTCAGGTGCAGGGTACAGCTTGAAAGTCAGCAGCAAAGAACTGACAATCTGCAGAGAGGAGGCTTAACTTAATATGCGAAGGCACCAGAGTCTCTGAGAAGACAATTGATGCCAAGAAATCCGGAAGGTCATTATGTGGACTATCTCCCGCACAGCATCTTTTGAACCTTTTTAATGAGTAAGGAGGAACATTTATGCATAATGGTCTGAGGCTCATTGTACAGTTGTCCTCAGAGCTGTCAGTCACCTACACAGCTCCAAGATGAGTTTGGCAAATGCGGGCTCACAATCCCCATGCTGAACCAGCAGTTTGGGAGTTCCTTTCAGTCTGACCCGGACAGTTTCTTAGAGACCGTTTCTCAGACTTTTAGCCATGTGCAGATCCACTGAGGAAGCCAAAGGTTCTGAATGACCAGCTGTTGGACAGTACCTGAAGATCTCGCAGGCCTCCAATTGAAGATGTTGGTGCTTTGGGTCCATTTCCTTAGATCTAGAGTAGGAGAACTCAGAGGATAGGGCTCCCTGGCTCTTCTCTCCCAGGAATGAGGGCTGGAACATTGGGTGTACACAGTTCACCTGCTGTGTTGGCTGCTACTGGTCAGAGCCATTATCTGTGTTTGCTTGTAGTTTTCTGGAACTGCCGGACACCTGGGAATGGTGAGGACACTGAGGCAGGAATCCAAAGTATGCATTGGAGTCTCTGAGATGATCTTGTGATTGACATTGGTTTCAGAAGTTTGATTTGGAAGCCAGTGGATAAATTACAGATTTGATTTTATTACATTTTATTAAATTATTAAATTAGGAGGTACTTGCCCTGGCATGCAAGTACATGTGGTGATCAGAGGACTACGTAGAGGAGTCAGTTCTAGACCTCTATCATGAGGGTCCTAACTCCAGTAATCAGATCTGGTTGCAAGTATCTTTACTCATGAACCATCTTCCCAGCCCAGAGTCCAGCTTTTAATCCATCCATGTTAGCTATGAAACAGTCAGAGGCTTTCTGTTTGTTCCCATGTTGAGATGGGTCTGGACATGTTCACGCTGATGATGACCTGGACTGCTGATCCTCCTGACTTCACCTTCTGAGTACTGGGATTATAGCAAGACCACCACAGTCTCCTTACCCAGAGACTGGGACTGAGTCCAGGGTACTTGTGCATGCTAGTGAACATTCTATTGATGAGCTACATCTGAAGTCTGAGGTGTGAACAGGAACATACTTGAGGATGTGTGCTCTCATTTTGTTCTCCAATGAATGATAAGACTGATGTGGAGTCACCACATTTGTCTGTATTTAGACAATTGTTTCCATGTGTGAAAGCTACATGAGGAGTCTTTATCTTTTCAATTTATCATAGTCATTATTTCAAAAGGGTAATGCATACTTTCATATAGACCAGAATTACACCACATGAGTACATTGGATGATTTAAATTTAAAAATCTCTCATATTAATAATTTGATTTTGAGGGATTTTTTTATAGTTCTGTGTGTTCCTTTCTGGACATCTCAAGCATTTTTCATCAGCTTCATTTGGAGTCTGGTCATGTATGAGGTTCTACCAACCAAACAGCTCATACTAAGTATGTACACATATTAATGATGGATTGTGGAAGGGGTAGCTGTGGTCAAAGCTTAGGGTAATAGAGCCCCAAAGAATCAATATTTAAGCCATAAGAGCAAGATGGTAAACTCAAACTGACTCATAGCTGGACAATTCTTTATTATTTGTAAAGCTTTTTGTATGGGCTAATCCTAAAATGGACGTGCAAAAGACAAACATGGCTGCACCATCTGTTGCTCTAGTTTTAGTGTAACAAAAGGTGTTTGGGGTCCAGAGAGGACCGTGAAATCCTGTACCTAAAGACAAAATGCATAAAATCACAACCAGGTAAACATACAGAATTCCCTTCAGAAAGACCTGAATGATTGTGCAACACTGATTACCTTGCGCTAATACAGAAGGCTTCTCCTCTCCCCAGATAGTAATTCATAGAAATAAGAGCTAATATTTGATTGGGAGATATAGCTCAGTGGCACAGTATTTGTATAACATCTGCATAGGCCACTATTTAATATCCTGCAAAACACACACATGCACAGGGTGGGGGGAGACTAACAATGAAAATATAATATGAATCAGCACTGTTAATATTCAATATATCCCAATTGGAATCAAGATTTCACACATAAGCAACTCCCAGCTGTCTCTAACGTCAAGATACTCTATTTGTAGCAAAGTTTGAACCTTTGGGTTCAACTTAAGACTTTGGGGAGGGGGCAAATTGGGAAAGGTTTTACCATTGGAAATGTAAATGAAGAGTTTATTCAAAAAAAAAAGAATGGTAAGATATATGTAGATATATTTCAAAAATACAGTCAACAGATATTTAGAATATGTTTTTCAGAGTCAAGATATTGCAATAGATAGAGAGTGAGCCAAAGACGGGCCACAAGGTTTGCCCAAACAATCACCGTGTCTGAGACAGAAAAGACTGTTATCAGTTTGACATGAAGAGCAGGCTGGGTATGAAGGAGAAGTCTAAGCCTGAGACTGCATTTTAGAGTACTTAGCCTCGAGGGGCTGACATTACCAAAGGACAGAACTGAGGAAGAAGAGAGAGGACCATCCAAGTCAGGTCAAGTCGTCGAGGGTCAAGGAAACAGCCTTAGGACAGGAAGAAGGGCAGCAAGATACAGTTTCTTACAGGCAAGTAAGAAAACATTTCTAGGCAGAGGAGGTGAATGAAAGTTGGTGAGTTCAAGGAAGAGTTATGATCTTCGCTCCCGGACAGACAAGACAGGCAACACGAGGTACACAGAGATATCTCGAGTTTAACATTGCTCCAGACACAGCCTGCCAGGCTTCTGCCTGTGCCCAGTGCCTGGGCAGCTCTGCAGGTCGTCTGTGTGCCAACCCTGTTGTTAGACGCTTGCACTGCAGGATGACCAGCACTTGGAGGGGTCCCTGCAGCCTCCACCATTTTCACTCCTGCACAGACCAGGCAGACAACACCAGGGACACAGAGACAACCCGAGTATAACATTGCTTGGGGCAAGGCACACCAGGGCTCCAATGGCACCCAAAAGTAGGGCAGCCCATCAGCAATCTGTGCCATGGGAAACCCAATCATGCAGTGGTGCGAAAATAGCCTTACAGGCTCACAGGAGGTTCAAGCACCAGCCAGTGACAAAAGGACCAACTAACACCAGAGATAATCAGATGGCAAAAGGCAAATGTAGGAATGTTACTAACAGAAATCAAGGCAATATGGCAGCATCTGAACCCAATTCTCCGACAACAGCAAGTTCTGGATACCCCAACACTCTAGAAAAACAAGATTTGGATTTAAAAATCACATCTCATGATGCTATTAGAGGATTACAAGAAAGACATAAATAAATCTCTTAAAGAAATACAGGAGAACATGAATAAGGTAGAAGCCCTTACAAAGGAAACACAAAAATCACTTAAAGAAATTCAGGAGAATATGGATCAACAGATACAAGCCAATAAAGAGGAAATGCAAAAATCACTTAAAGAAATGCAGGAGAACTTTGGTCAACAGGCAGAAGTCAGGAAAGAGAAAACAAAAAATCTCTTAAAGAATTAAAGGAAAATACACAAAAACAAGTGAAGGAACTGAGCTAAACCATCAGGATCTAAAAACAGAAGTAGAAATAACTAAGAAATCACAAAGGGAGACAACTTTGGAAATAGAAAATCTTAGGAAGAAATCAGGGGTCATACATGCAAATATCAACAATAGAGTACAAGAGATAGAAGAAAGAATCTCAGATGCTGAAGATACCATAGAAAGCATTGACTCAACAGTCAAAGAAAATGCAAAATGCAAAAAGCCTGTAACCCAAAACAACCAGGAAATCCAGGACACAATGAGAAGACCAAACCTAAGGATTATAGATATAGATGAGAGTGAATATTTACAACTTAAAGGGCCAGCAAATATCTTCAACAAAATTATGGAAGAAAATATCCCTAACCTAAAGAGAGAGATGCCCGTGAACATACAAGAAGCCTACAGAACCCCAAACAAATTGAACCAGAACAGAAACCTCCCGTTACACAATAATCAAAACCCCAAATGTACTAAACAAAGAAATAATATTAAAAGCAGTAAGAGAAAAAGGCCAAGTAACATATAAAGGAAAACCTATCAGAAATACACCAGACTTCTCACCAGAGACCATGAAAGCTAGAAGATCCTCGACAGATCTCATACAGACTGTAAGAGAATACAAATGCCAGCCAAGACTACTATACCCAGCAAAACTCTCAATCACCATAGATGGAGAAAGCAAGATATTCCATGATAAAACTAAATTTACACAATATCTTTCTACAAACCCAGCCCTAAAAAAGATAATCGGTAGAAAATGCCAATACAAGGAGGGAAATACACCCTGGAAAAAGCAAGATAGTAATCTTCTTTCATCAAACCCAAAAGAAGATAACCGCTCAAACATAAAAATAACATCAAAAATAACAGGAAGTAATAATCACTATTGCTTAATACCTCTTAACATCAATGGACTCAATTATAAAAAGACATAGACTAACAGACTGGATAAGTAAACAGGACCCTACATTTTGCTGCATACAGGAAACACACCTCAGTGTCAAAGACAAACACTACTTCAGAGTAAAAATCTGGAAAACAATTTTACAAGCAAATGGTCTCAGGAAACAAGCGGGAGTAGCCATTCTAATATCAGATAAAACTGACTTTTAACCTAAAGTCATCAAGAGATATGGAAGAACACTTCTAACTGGTCAAAGGAAAAAATCCCACCAAAAAATTTCAATTCTGAACATCTATGCTCCAAATACAAGGGCACCCTCATTCATAAAAGAAACTTTAGTAAAGCTCAAAGCACATATTGCACCTAACACAATAAATGTGGGTGACTTCAACACTCCACTCTCCTAAAAGGACCAATCAGGAAAACAGAAACTAAATAGGGACACAGTGAAACTAATTGAAGCTTTGGACCAATTGGATTTAACAGTTATATAGAATATTTCATCCTAAAGTAAAAGGATATACATTTTTCTCAGCACCTCATGGTACCTTCTCCAAAATCGACCATACGATTGGTCACAAGACAGACCTCAACAGATATAAGAAGACTGAACTAATCCCATGCCTCCTATCAGATCACTATGGAGTAAGGGTGGTCTTCAATAGCAAAAAAAACAACAGAAGGCCCACATACACATGGAAGCTGAACAATACTCAATGATACCTTGGTCAAGGAAGAAATAAAGAAAGAAATCAAAGACTTTTTAGAATTTAATGAAAATGAAGGCACAACATACCCAAATTTATGGTGCACAATGAAAGCAATGCTAAGAGGAAAACTCATAGCCCTGAGTGCCTCCAATAAGAAAATGGAGAGAGCATACACTACCAGCTTAATGACACACCTGAAAGCCCTGGAACAAAAAGAAGCTAATTCACCCAGAAGGAGTAGAAGACAGGAAATCATCAAACTCAGGGCTGAAATCAATCAAGTAGAAACAAAGAGAAGCATACAAAGAATCAACAAAACCAGGAGCTGGTTCTTTGAGAAAATCAACAAGATAGAAAAACCCTTAGCCAGACTAACCAGAGGGCACAGAGACAGTATCCAAATTAGCAAAATTAGAAATGAAAAGGGAGATATAACAACTGAAACTGAGGAAATTCAAAAAAATCATCAGATCCTACTACAAAAGACTATATGCAACACAACTGGAGAATCTGGAGGAAATGGACAATTTCCTAGACAGATACCAAATACCAAAATAAAATCAGGATCAAATAGATCATCTAAACAGTCCCATAACCCCTAAAGAAATAGAAGGAGTCATAGAAAGTCTTACAACAACAACAACAACAACAACAACAACAACAAAAAAAAAAAAAAAAAAAAAAAAAGCACAGGACCAGATAGTTTTAGTGCAGAATTCTATCAGACCTTCAAAGAAGACCTAATACTCTTCAAACTATTCCACAAAATAGAAACAGAAGGAACACTACCCAACTTGTTCTACGAAGCCACAATTATGCTGATACCAAAACCACACAAAGATCCAACAAAAAGGAGAACTTCAGGCTAATGAATATCGATGAAAAATTCTCAATAAAATTCTTGCCAGCCAAATCCAAGAACACATCAAAATGATCATTCACCATGATCAAATAGGCTTCATCCCAGGGATGCTGGGATGGTTCAATATAAGGAAATCCATCAATGCTCTCCACTACATAAATAAACTCAAAGAAAAAAAAAACACAGTCATCTCATTAGATGCTGAAAAAGCATTTGACAAAATTCAGCAAACTTTCATGCTAAAAGTCTTGGAAAGAACAGGAATTCAAGACCCATACCTAAACATAGTAAAAAGCAATATACAGCAAACCGGGAGCCAACATCAAACTAAATGGAGAGAAACTTGAAGCAATACCACTAAAATCAGTAATTAGACAAGGCTGCCCCCTCTCTCCATATCTTTTCAATATAGTACTTGAAGTTCTAGCTAGAGCAATTAGACAACATAAGGAGGTCAAAGGGATACAATTTGAAAGGAAGCAGTCAGACTATCACTATTTGCAGATGATATGATAGTATACTTAAGTGACTTAAAAAAGTCCACCAGAGAACTCCTACAACTGATAAACAACTTCAGCAAAGTGGCTGGTTATAAAAATCAGCTCAAGCAAATCAGTAGCCTTCCTATACTCAAAGGATAAGCAGGCTGAGAAAGCAATTAGGGAAATGACACCCTTAACAATAGCCACAAACAATATAAAGTATCTTGGGGTGACTCTAACCAAACAAGTGAAAGATCTGTATGACAAGAACTTCAGGTCTCTGAAGAAGGAATCCTAAGAAAACCTCAGAAAATGGAAAAATCTTTCATGCTCATGGATTAGCAGGATTAATATAGTAAAAATGGCCACCTTGCCAAAAGCAATATAAAGAGTCAATGCAATCCCCATCAAAATCCCAACTCAATTCTTCATAGAGTTAGAAAGAGCAATTCTCAAATTCATCTGGAATAACAAAAAACCAAGGATTGCTAAAACTATTCTCAACAGTAAAAGAACTTCTGGGGGAATCAGTATCCCAGACCTCAAGCAATACTACAGAGCAATAGTGTTAAAAAAAAAAATGCATAGTATTGGTACAGTGACAGGCAGGTAGACCCATGAAATAGAATTGAAGACCCAGAAATGAACCCATAAACCTATGGTCATTCAATCTTTGACAAAGGAGCTAAAACTATCCAGTGGAAGAAAAAGATAGCCTTTTCAACATGCAGAAGAATGCAAATCAATCCATTTTAATCTCCTTGTACTAAGCTCAACTCCAAATGGATCAAGGACTTCCACATAAAACCAGACACACTGAAACTAATAGAAAGGAAACTGGGGAAGAGCATTGAGCACATGGGCACAGGGGAAAATTTCCTGAACAGAACACTAATAGCTTATGCTCTAAGATCAGAATTGACAAATGGAACCTCATAAAATTACAAAGTTTCTATAAGGCAAAGGACACAAAGGACAAAATGGCAGCCAACAAATTGGGAAAAGATTTTCACCAATCCTACATCTGACAGAGGGCTAATATCCAATATATACAAAGAACTCAAGAAGTTAGACTCCAGAGAACCAAATATCCCTATTAAAAAATGGTGTACAGAACTAAACAAAGAATTTTCACCTGAAGAATTTCGAATGACTGAGAAGAACCTTAAATAATGTTCAACATCATTAGTCATTAGGGAAATGCAATCAAAACAACCCTGAGATTTCACCTCACACCAGTCAGAATGCCTAAGATTAAAACCCCAGGAGACAGCAGGTGTTGGAGAGGATGTGGAGAAAGAGGAACACTCCTCCACTGCTGGTGGGATTGCAAGCTGGTACAGTCTAGCAATTCCTCAGAAAACTGGGCATGACACTTCTAGAGGACCCTGCTATACCACTCCTGGGCACAGAGGATTCCCCGGCATGTAATAAGGACACATGCTCCACTATGTTCATAGCAGCCTTATTTATAATATCCAGAAGCTGGAAAGAACCCAGATGTCCCTCAGTGAAGGAATAGATACAGAAAATGTGGTATATTTACACAATGGAATACTACTTAGCAATTAAAAACAATGAATTCATGAAATTCTTAGGCAAACGGTTGGAATTGGAAAATATCATACTAAGTGAGGTAACCCAATCACAAAAGAACACACATGGGATGCAGTTACTGATAAGTGGATATTAGCCCAGAAACTCTGAATATCCAAGACACAATTCACATATCAAATGATTCTCAAGAAGAAAGAAGGAGGGGTCCCTGGTCCTGGAAAGGCTTGGTGCAGCAATGTAGGGGAGTACAGAACAGAGAAGTGGGAGGGCTGATTGGGCTTATGGGACTTATGGGGAGGGGAAAACCAGGAAAGAGGAAATCATTGGAATGTAAACAAAGATTATAGAAAATTAAAAAAAGAAAGTTACAAAAAAAGGAAGAGTTATGCTGGCAAGGGGCTTTAGCATGGCAGGGAGGGGTCCTAGCTGAGCTTTTCAAGCCCCTGCTCTGGCATAGTGGAAGCCCCATGTGGGGCATGAAAATGAGTGAATGAATGAATGATTTCCTGTGTGCATCTGGAGTATTTTTCTTTCAGAATATAAAACAAATGGCCCAAATTGAATATAAAACATCTCCCCAACGCAGGTGTAGCACTAGCTGCTGGCCTGTTCTCTCAAGGACCTCCTGGACTGCCATCCCTTCCACCCCCCCCACCCCCCACCCCCCATAGCCTGCCATGGCTGAAGGAACCATGGCAGACAAAGGTTGAGCCTGCAGCAGTGGAGCCTTCTGAAGGATTCACACTGGAGAAGATTGCCCAGTGCAACCCTGCGGTAGCATTTCTGCCCCAACAACTGTTCCCTACTTAGTGAGTTCTCAGTTTAGCCTTTGGTATTAGCAGGACATCATAAGGAATGGTTGTGTGAATAAACCAAACATATTTGAAAGCCAAATCTTGGGACATTCTGGCAGCTGAGTGACGTATCAGCACCTGGGACATGCTTGCCACCGTTTCAGAAGCCCATTGTCATTTCCAGTTAGCTCTCTCTTCTCCTCCTACTCAGGGATAAGGATGCAAATCCTCAGTCACTGCTCCAGTGCCACGCCTGCCTGTCTTCTGACTTGTTTCAGTCATGGTAGTCATGGACTCTAGTTCCCTGGAACTGTGAGCCTTTATTAGGAACCACTTACATTACGGAACAAGGAATCCCCCTGAAGGCCACCTTCAGCAATTTAATGCAGACACATTATCACCACCTACCAAATGTAACATGTCTACCTTTTAAAAGGTTCCCAAGACCCTGGCCCACTCACTTGCTCTGTATGTAGGTCTGTCTCTCTGTCTCTCTGTCTCTGTCTCTCTGTCTCTCTCTCTCCCCACCCCCTCCACCCTCACTCAGAGGCAGCCTTTGCATACTGCCCATTCGTAAATCTTTTGTGTGAGATCTGTTGTGGTGTGATCTCTGTACCATTTCTTGGCCCTGATTGATCCACCAAGGTACTTTTATACTTCAGGAACCTTAACACTAAGAAACTCATTCTTTTGTAAGCTATTGTGTCTCTTCACAGCAATAGAAAAGCAACTGAGATAGAAGTTGGTACCAGGGAGTGTGGACTATTGCTGTGAGAGATCAAATCAGGCTTACTCATGGAGGAATGTGGAAGGGACTTTGGATTAGAAAAGTAGTTTGAAAATGGTAAGCAGGACTTAATGGGCCATCCTAGCAAGAGCTTGGAAGATAACAGCACTAAGAGGCATGTGGACTATGGGGTTGAAAAAGGAATTGGAATCTTCCTCTGCAGTTAAGGAAAGCCATTGAGGCCAGGTATTTTAGTTACTCTTCTATTACCAGGACAAAACACCATGACCAAGGCAACCTATAAAGGAAAGTATTAATTGCGGGCTTGCTTACAGTTCCAAAGTGTTGATGTGTGACCATCATGGTGGGGAGCATGGTGCATGGTGGCAGGCCCCAGATTTGGCACCAGAGCAGTAGCTGAGAGCTTACATCTGATCCTCAAGTTTCAGGGAGAGAGAGAGAGAGAGAGAGAGAGAGAGAGAGAGAGAGAGAGAGAGAGAGAGAGAGAGAATCTGGCAACCCACCCACAGTGACATACCTCTAACAAGGTCTCAGCTACTAATACTTCCAAACAATTCCACTAACTGGGAACCACACATGCAAACATATAAATCCATGGGGGCCATTCTCATTCAAGCCGCTACAACAGGCATGTGCAGGTTTAATCAAGAGATCTTATATCAAAGAGAGAAGGTAGAGTGCAGGACACTGTTGACCTCTATGTGCATATGCAGATGTATGTATCACCCTCTCTGTGTGTACACACACACACACACACACACACACACAGAAACACAGACATACACACACACACAGAAACACAGACACACACACATACACACACACACACACACACACACACACACGAAAACCACATATATGGTTCACCAAAGAATACCAAAGGTTTTCCTCATAACCGGTTTTTTATTTTCTTTTAGGCATTATTCAAAAATGTTACTGCCATTATCAGAGCAAGCATGTGGCTCAGCTCTCTGTGATCGCTCCTCCTGAAGTACTTGTCCGATACAAAGTGGGAAGATATGGGATCTTGATCATACACACTCGAGGTTCAGGCACTGTCACCACTGAGCTCTTAACTGAACGTCTCATGGCTGTGCTTCTATGATAGTTTACACAAATAAAGCTGGTTTGTATTTTAACCATGAATTTCCTGATTCTGAATCAAGCCAGATGTGAGGCCATGTTCGTGTGAGAGAGACCCTGATGCATATGCCTGCGTGCGTGTGAATTCCATGACCTCTGTCCCTTCCGCCCCTTAATGAATTGTGCACATAACCCCATAAGGCAATCTCATAATTAAATTGGATCTGTTTCAACCATGAATTTTTCAAAAGATCATAATCACTGTGGTTTCTATGTCCACTTAAGAAACAACATAGTCATGTGTGTCCGCAAAATGAGCCTCACAGAAGACTGCCCTTATCAGTCTTGTTCTGTGATGTGAGCCAAATTGGACTTGTTTATACTCGTTTCAGATGTAAGGACTTAGCTTTTTGCTAAACATTACATAAAAATCAGAATCTCATAACAAAATGAATTTAAATAAGCAAATATTGCTTTCTCTGTGAGTACAAAGAGGACAGTATGGGGGGGGGGGAGGTGCGTGGAGAGTATCTAAGACTTGCTGTGTCTGTCTCTAAGCCTCAGTTTCCTTAGCTGTAAAGTGAGCATGCTAAAAGCTTCCTTGGCAACTAGCTGGGAGTCTATAAACTTGGATTCTTGTACATGAACTTGACATGATAATAATACCCAACTCATAAAGGAGATGGAGTATGAAATTACTTTCAGATGTGAGTGCCTAGTGTTTAGCGAACATCCAATACATTTTAACTCATTATTGCCATCCACACAGAAAATTCAATTTACTTTAACTAATTGTAGTTATTTAAAACACACACACACACACACACACACCACATACAATATTTAAGAGAAGTTATAGACTCATAGCATGACTGAACTGAATGTTCAGGTATTTCACCCACACCCTCTTCCCTGCACATGTTAGCCTCCCCATAGTCAGTATCCCCTATCAGAATGGTACCTTATACATTCTTGGTTCTGGACAAACTTGTAATGATGCAGTCAGCATTCTAATGCTGTTCAGCATTAAGTGAAATGCTCAACAGGGCAGCTTCACTTCACACTTTGCTCGTGGACGAGGCTTCATTTCCGATTGTGTCTGCACTCTGTGGTCGCCAGCATGATTAAGGAAAAAGTGATTGTGTGGTGCTCCAAACCCATCTGTCATAGCACTGGCATTGAAGAGCCTGGAATAAGGATAAGAATACATGCTCTATTATGTTCATAGCAGCCCTATTTATAATTGCCAGATGCTGGAAAGAACCCAGGTATCCCTCAACAGAAGAGTGGATGCAAAAAATGTGGTATATCTACACAATGGAGTACTATTCAGCCATTAGAAACAATGAATTCATGAAATTCTTAGGCAAATGGATGGAGCTAGAGAATATCATACTAAGTGAGGTAACCCAGACTCAAAAGGTGAATCATGGTATGCACTCACTAATAAGTGGATATTAACCTAGAAAACTGGAATACCCAAAACATAATCCACACATCAAATGAGGTACAAGAAGAAAGGAGTAGTGGCCCCTGGTTCTGGAAAGACTCAGTGAAACAGTATTCAGCAAAACCAGAACGGGGAAGTGGGAAGGGGTGGATGGGAGGACAGGGGAAGAGAAGGGGGCTTACGGGACTTTCGGGGAGTGGGGGGGCTAGAAAAGGGGAAATCATTTGAAATGTAAATAAATTATATCGAATAAAAAAAAGAAAAAATGTAGAATTTAGTATAGTTATAGAGCTGTATACTCATAACAAAACATTTCAGAACAATTTTATCACCCCAAACAAAACCTGTGCCTGTCTGCGTTCACTCAACATTTCTCCTTGTCCTTGGACTTTTCCAACCACATGGACTCACCTGTGCTGACATTCATGGAAACAGAATCAGTTAACAAGGGATCTTTTGTGACCGATTTCTTTTATTTAGCATGTTTTTAAGGCCTACTGGTTTTGTTACATGGTGCTATTTACTTACTTTTCTGGTTAAACAATAAGTTATGGCATGGAAAGAGAACATACTGATTATTCCTTTATTATTTTATGGGCTTTTGTATTGATTCCAGTTTTGGGCTATTACGAAACATGGGACAAATAAACATTTGTGTACATGGTTTTGTGTGTGTATGTGTGTGTGTGTGTGTGTGTGTGTATGCATGCATGCGTACATGTATTTCCAGTCCTATTGGGCATTTATTTGCACAGTACAATTGCTGGGTTACATGTGGATCACAATGACTTCACCATTTTATGCTCCTTCCAACAAGTCATGACAGGCCAATTGTTCCAATTATTATTTTTTTTTAAAAAAATGCATTCTTTTTTCTTTCTTTCCTTTTTTTTTTTTTTTTTTTTTTTTTTTTTGTTAAATCTCTAAGACAGGTTTTCTCTGGGTAGTTCTGGCTGTCCTGGAACTTACTCTGTAGAGTATCTTTGCACTCAAAAGATCTGCCTGCCCCTGCCTACCGAGTGCTGGGAATAAGGCATGCACCACTACCACCTGGCTTGTAGCTTTTTTTAAACCAATATTTGTTTGTCCTTTTTATTTTCGTTCCTCCAGTGATGAGGTTGAGATTTGATGTGTATGGCAATATGTGTGCTCTGTGCTCCTATCAGATGTGACTGTACATTCATGGACGTGCACGTGGCGGCCAACGTCAATGACAAGTGTCTTTCCTTGATTTGTCTCTGCCATCATTCTTTGAGATAATGTCTCACTGAACCTGAGTCTAACCTGAATCTAAGCTGTCTAGCTTGAATGAGCTTCAGGAATCCACCAGGATCCCTCCTCGAACCCCAAGGCCACACTGCCGAGCCTTCTTTTATTACATGGGTTCTGGGGATCTGAAGACAAGTCCTTGTGTTTTTATGGCAATAAACCATTTCCCAGCCCCTTGTATATTTTTCTTTGTCATGTGTTCTTTTGTTTCTTTCCTTTCCTTCTTCCCTCCCTCCCTCCTCCCTTCTTTCAACCCCTTCTTTCCATTTCTTGCTGAATTTATTAATTTTATGTTATGTATATGTTTATTTTGCCTGAAGGTGTGTATAATAGACACACGTGAGCTTGGTGCCCTTGGAGTCCAAAAGACGGCATCGGATCCCCTGGAACTGGAGTGACAGATGCTAGTGAGGTGCCATATGGGTGCTAGGAGTTGAATCGGTATCCTCTGGAAGAGCAGCCAGTACTCCTAACAGCTGAGGATCTTTCCTCCCTTTCTCCCTTCCTTCTCTCCCTTCCTCCTTCCTTCTCTCCCTCCCTCCTTCCTTCTCTCCCTCCCTCCTTCCTTCTCTCCCTCCCTCCTTCCTTCTCTCCCTCCCTCCATCCCTTCTCTTCCTCCCTCCTTCCCTTCTCTTCCTCCCTCCCTTCTTTTCCATCTCCCTCCTACTCCTACCTTCACTCCCCCACCTCCTTTGTGACCAGATCTGTAGATTTTGGTTGGTTGTGATTTCACTATGTAGCCAAGGAAGACCTTGAATTAATGATTCTTCTGCCCCTACTTCCTAAGCACTGAGATTGCTGGAAATTGAACCCTGGACCTTGTGCATGCTAGGAAGCACTCTAGCAACTGAGCTGTATCTCCAGTCTTCTGAAGTCATATCTTTGAAGTCATTGCTTAGCAAAGGTCTTGAAAATTTCCCTTTATTTCTCTTTAAATAGGTTTACAGTTCTAAGTGTTTTAGCATGTATGTTTTGGCATATGATATATTCTAAGTTATTTTTTATATAATGTATGGACTTCATTCCTTGCATGTGAACAGCTAGTTTTACAACTTCTCTTCCTTGAAAAGATAATTCATATAAAATTGTCTTGGCATACTTAGCAAAAGTGGGTTGACTAAAAAGTAATAGTTTAGTTTTTAAATTTTTAATTGTATTGCATTGGCTGATTTGCTTATCTTCATGTGAATGCCACACTATTTTAAACAACATAGCCTATACCAAGTTTGAAAGAAAGAAATGCATATCTTCGATTTTTTTCTTTTCTACCAAGGTTGTTTGCTTATTCCAGGCCCCTTTAATTTCCATATTATTTATGTTATTGTGTCTGCGTACCAATTTCAGCTAAAAGAACAAAAAGTAAACCCAAAATCTCGGCTTGTATTTTTTCATAGGGACAGTGTGAAATCTAAAGATTGCTTTGAGGAACAATGACAGGCTATGAACAGTGTGTCTTCTAATCCACCAACTGACTGGATCTCTGTTTGTTAGCATCTTATGTGACTTCAGGAGACTGTCTTGCACTCTCCATATCAACTATGGTCTTACATGTTTTATTCTTTATTATAAATGGAATTATTTTCAGAAAGAAAACAATGCCTATCTCCCAATTTTTTTCTCTTCTGTCAAGGTTGTTTGCTTATTTCAGGTCCCTTTTATTTCCATATTATTTTTGTTATTGTGTCTGTTACAGTTGTTTATTACTACTGTAAAAAAATTGTCATTTTTATCTATATTGATCCTGCATCTTCCTGAACATATTTCTTGGCACTACAATTTTGTGTGTGTACCTTAGGGTTAGATACATACAAGACTTTATTTGGGTCGAGCCATCTAACAATTTCCTGTCTAGTCTGGGTTTTTGACTAATTGTCTCCATTAAGACTTCCAGTACAATGATGACAAGAAGAAGCGAGAATAGATATATTTGCCATGCTTGTGCTTTGTGTCTTAAATCAAATACAAAGTTAGATTTGAGATAGAGACCTTTTATCAGGTTGTAGAAGTGCCCACCTGTTTCCATTGAGGGTTTTAATTGTGGAAGGGTGTGAATGACTCTTGAAGGTTACAATACACATCTTTACTGTAGTGTATAAGGAGTCAGTGTGAGGAAGAAAACCACTTTCATTGTCACACCTACCTGGGTAGCTCTGGGCCCCTGTGCAGCTGTCCTAACATGGCAGCTAACGTTTACGATTACGGAGTACACTCATAGCCTTGCTGTTTAAGTCTTAATATTCAGGCTAAGGATAGTGCAGGAAGACTGCACTCAGTTACAGCAGAACCTCCCTGCTTCCGGCAAGCTCTGTCAATAATTCTTTCCACCAAGAGCCCTTGACCTGAAACACTGGCTATTCTATAATTTTTCTAGGCTAATTATTTTTTCTTCAAATCTAATACCAACTGAGAACTCCTATAACGAGTTGATTTGTCTAAATACTTGCATCTTCTTTCATACAAATGAAACAAGAAAAAAATTGAAAAAAATTCCTAGGAAGATAATCAAAGAAAACAACCAAAATCCATATATTGTACATTTCGTTTTAGCCGGGGTCTGAATTGAAATTATGAGATGATAAGAGCCATCCACATGAGTCTGCTATCTTTCCTCCTTTGCATTTTGTCTTCTAGATCAGCATTTATTTTCTGGTGTTCTGGAATGTTGATGTTGTTGACGATGATATTTTGATGGGTTTGTGTGTATGTGTCTGTTCTTGGTTCAAATAAATATCTATTTCATAGACACAATTTGTCTTCCAACCACTAATCTCCTGTAACAGAAAATGTATTCTAATTGTAACACACGCAACACAAGGTAGTTAGAAATAAATGCCATAGTGATACAGTTTTTAGTGTCATGGGTCATAAACACCTTTTTAAACTCCCATGATTGCTATGGATTTCCTCCTGGACAAATGCACATATGCATGTGTAAATGTAAACACAGACACTATTTAAAAATCTAATGTCTCTGGGTCTATATGGATAATTGCAAATGTATAGAACTAATAGCTTTTTCACATTTCCCTGTCGTCTTTGTGTTGGTTTTTTTTTCCCCATCCTGTGTCCCAGACTATCACACTAGACAACAGAGATGCTTGAAAGGCTCTTGGCGGGCAAATCTTAGATAGGATTCTGTTTTCTGGTGCAGCAGACAAGCAGTTAACGCTCTGGCAAACTGGAGAGGACCAGAGCTAGAGAGGAAGAGAAACAATATTTCATTTGCTTAGGATCTCTTTTTATTGAATTCCTTGCCCCTTTGTTCCCTCCTCTCTGGCTTGGAGCATTGTCTCAGGGATGGGGAAACACAAGCTGGGGGAAGGAGGAGGCTAATTTTTCAGCGAGGCTCTTCTGTTGAGGGATACCTGGGTTCTTTCCAGCATCTGGCAATTATAAATAGGGCTGCTATGAACATAATAGAGCATGTATTCTTATTACATGGTGGGGAATCCTCTGGTATATGCCCAGGAGTGGTATAGCAGGATCTTCTGGAAGTGAGGTGCCCAGTTTTCGGAGGAACCACCAGACTGATTTCCAGAGTGGTTGTACCAATTTGCAACCCCACCAGCAATGGAAGAGTGTTCCTCTTTCTCCACATCCTCTCCAACACCTGCTGTCTCCTGAATTTTTAATCTTAGCCATTCTGACTGGTGTAAGGTGAAATCTCAGGGTTGTTTTGATTTGCATTTCCCTAATGACTAATGAAGTTGAGCATTTTTTTAAGATGCTTCTCTGCCATACGAAGTTCTTCAGGTGAGAATTCTTTGTTTAACTCTGTACCCCATTTTTTAATAGGGTTGTTTGATTTTCTGGAGTCTAACTTCTTGAGTTCTTTATATATTTTGGATATTACCCCTCTATCTGATGTAGGATTGGTGAAGATCTTTTCCCAATTTGTTGGTTGCCGATCTGTCCTCTTGATGGTGTCCTTTGCCTTACAGAAACTTTGGAATTATATGAGGTCCCATTTGTCAATTCTTGATCTTAGAGCATACACTATTGGTGTTCTGTTCAGAAACTTTCTCCCTGTACCGATGTCCTCAAGGGTCTTCCCCAGTTTCTTTTCTATTAGCTTCAGAGTGTCTGGCTTTATGTGGAGGTCCTTGATCCATTTGGAGTTGAGCTTAGTACAAGGAGACAAGGATGGATCAATTTGCATTCTTCTGCATGCTGACCTCCAGTTGAACCAGCACCATTTGTTGAAAAGGCTATCTTTTTTCCATTGGATGTTTTCAGCCCCTTTGTCGAGGATCAAGCGGCCATAGGTGTGTGGGTTCATTTCTGGATCTTCAATCCTGTTCCATTGATCCGCCTGCCTGTCACTGTACCAATACCATGCAGTTTTTAACACTATTGCTCTGTAGTATTGCTTGAGGTCAGGGATACTGATTCCCCCAGAATTTCTTTTGTTGCTGAGAATAGTTTTAGCTATCCAGGGTTTTTTGTTATTCCAGATGAATTTGATAATTGCTCTTTCTAACTCTGTGAAGAATTGAGTTGGGATTTTGATGGGTATTGCATTGAATCTGTATGTTGCTTTTGGCAAAATGGCCATTTTAACTATATTGATCCTGCCGATCCATGAGCATGGGAGGTTTTCCCATTTTTTGAGGTCTTCTTCCATTTCCTTCTTCAGAGTCTTGAAGTTCTTGTCATACAGATCTTTCACATGTTTGGTAAGAGTCACCCCAAGATACTTTATACTGTTTGTGGCTATTGTGAAGGGGGTCATTTCCCTAATTTCTTTCTCAGCCTGCTTATCCTTTGAGTATAGGAAGACCACTGATTTGCTTGAGTTGATTTTATAACCTGCCACTTGCTGAAGTTGTTTATCAGCTGTAGGAGTTCTCTAGTGGAGTTTTTTGGGTCACTTAGGTAGACTATCATGTCATCTGCAAATAATGATAGTTTGACTTCTTCCTTTCCAATTTGTATCCCTTTGACATCCTTATGTTGTCGAATTGCCTGAGCTAGTACCTCAAGTACAATATTGAAAAGATAAGGAGAAAGGGGGCATCCCTGTCTAGTCCCTGATTTTAGTGGGATAGATTCAAGTTTCTCTCCATTTAGTTTGATGCTGGCTACCTGTTTGCTGTATATTGCTTTTACTATGTTTAGGTATGAGCCTTGAATTCCTGTTCTTTCCAAGACTTTAAGCATGAAAGGATGCTAAATTTTGTCAAATGCTTTTTCAGCATCCAATGAAATGACCATGTGGTTTTTTTCTTTGAGTTTGTTTATGTAGTGGATTGCATTGATGGATTTCTGTATATTGAACCAATCCTGCATTCCTGGGATAAAGCCTACTTGATCATGGTGGATGATCATTTTGATTTGTTCTTGGATTCTGTTGGCAAGGATTTTATTGAGTATTTTTGCATCGATGTTCATAAGGGAACTTGGCCTGAAGTTCTCTTTCTTTGTTGGATCTTTGTGTGGTTTTGGTATCAGTGTAATTGTGGCTTCATAGAATGAATTGGGTAGTGTTCCTTCTGTTTCTATTTTGTGGAATAGTTTGAAGAGTATTGGTGTTAAGTCTTCTTGGAAGGTCTGATAGAATTCTGCACTGAAACCATCTGGTCCTGTGCTTTTTTTGGTTGGAAGACTTTCTATGACTCCTTCTATTTCATTAGGCGTTATGGGACTGTTTAGATGATCTATTTGGTCCTGATTTAATTTTGGTATTTGGTATCTGTCAAGGAAATTGTCCATTTCCTCCAGATTCTCCAGTTGTGTTGAGTATAGGCGCTTGTAGTAGCATCTGATGATTTTTTGGATTTCCTCAGTTTCTGTTGTTATATCCCCCTTTTCATTTCTAAGTTTGTTAATTTGGATACTTTCTCTGTGCCCTTTGGTCAGTCTGGCTAAGGGTTTATCTATCTTGTTGATTTTCTCAAAGAACCAGCTCCTGGATTCGTTGATTCTTTGTAAGGTTCTCTTTGTTTCCAATTGATTGATTTCAGCCCTGAGTTTGATGATTTCCTGTCTTCTACTCCTCCTGGGTGAATTGGCTTCTTTTTGTTCCAGGGCTTCCAGGTGTGTCGTTAAGCTGCTAGTGTATGCTCTCTCCATTTTCTTTTTGGAGGCACTCAGGGGTATGAGTTTTCCACTTAGCACTGCTTTCATTGTGTTCCAAAGATTTGGGTATGTTGTGCCTTCATTTTCATTAAATTCTAAAAAGTCTCTGATTTCTTTCCTTATTTCTTCTTTGGCCAAGGTGTTCTAGAGTAGAGTATTGTTCAGCCTCCATGTGTCTGTTGTTTTTGTTGCTATTGAAAACCACTCTTACTCCATAGTGATCTGATAAGAGGCATGGGATGGGTTCAATC
Organism: Apodemus sylvaticus; assembly: GCF_947179515.1. NCBI lineage: Eukaryota > Metazoa > Chordata > Mammalia > Rodentia > Muridae > Apodemus > Apodemus sylvaticus. The sequence continues at coordinate 55,536,526 of NC_067480.1, read as the reverse complement.
TTCTTATATTTGTTGAGGTCTGTCTTGTGACCAATTATATGGTCGATTTTGGAGAAGGTACCATGAGGTGCTGAGAAAAAGGTATATTCTTTTGCTTTAGGGTGAAATGTTCTATAAATATCAGTCAAATCCAATTGGTCCAAAGCTTCAATTAGTTTTACTGTGTCCCTGTTTAGTTTCTGTTTTCCTGATCGGTCCATTGGGGAGAGTTGAGTGTTGAAGTCCCCCACAATTATTGTGTTAGGTGCAATGTGTGCTTTGAGCTTTAGTAAAGTTTCTTTTACGAATGAGGGTGCCCTTGCATTTGGCGCATAGATGTTCAGAATTGAAAGTTCTTCTTGGTGGATTTTTCCTTTGACCAGCAAGAAGTGTCATTCTGTGTCTCTTTTGAAGACTATAGGTTGAAAGTCAATTTTATCTGATATTAGAATGGCTACTCCTGCTTGTTTCCTATGACCATTGGCTTGTAAGATTGTCTTCCAGCCTTTTACTCTAAGGTAGTTTTTATCTTTGACACTGAGGTGTGTCTCCTGTATGCAGCAAATTGTAGGGTCCTGTTTCCTTATCCAGTCTGTTAGTCTATGTCTTTTTATTGGGGAATTGAGTCCATTGATGTTAAGAGATATTAAGGAATAGAGAATATTACTTCCTGTCATTTTTGATGTTCTTTTTATATTTGAGTGGTTATCTTCTTTTGGGTTTGATGAAGGAAGGTAACTATCTTGCTTTTTCCAGGGTGTAGTTTCCCTCCTTGTATTGGAGTTTTCCTCCTATTATTCTTTGCAGAGTTGGGTTTGTGGAAAGATTTTGTGTAAATTTGGTTTTGTCATGGAATATCTTGGTTTCTCCATCTATGGTGAATGAGAGTTTTGCTGGGTATAGTAGTCTTGGCTGACATTTGTGTTCTCTTAGAGTCTACATGAGATCTGCCCAGGATCTTCTAGCTTTCATGGTCTCTGGTGAGAAGTCTGGTGTGATTCTGATAGGTCTTCCTTTATATGTTACTTGGCCTTTTTCCCTTACTGCCTTTAATATTCTTTCTTTGTTTAGTGCATTTGGGGTTTTGATTATTATGTGACGGGAGGTATTTCTGCTCAGGTCCAGTCTGTTTGGAGTTCTGTAGGCTTCTTGTATATTCATAGGCATCTCTCTCTTTAAGTTAGGAAAGTTTTCTTCCATAATTTTGTTGAAGATATTTGCTGGCCCTTTCTGTTGTAAATCTTCACTCTCATCTATACCTATAATCCTTAGGTTTGGTCTTCTCATTGTGTCCTGGATTTCCTGGATGTTCTGGGATACAAGCTTTTTGCATTTTGCATTTTCTTTGACAGTTGAGTCAATGGTTTCTATGGTATCTTCAGCATCTGAGATTCTTCCATCTCTTGTATTCTGTTGTTTATATTTGCATCTATGGCCCCTGATTTCTTCTCAAGGTTTTCTATCTCCAAAGTTGTCTCCCTTTGTGATTTCTTAGTTGTTTCTACTTCTGTTTTTAGATCCAGGATGGTTTTGCTCAGTTCCATCATTTGTTTGTTTGTGTTTTCCCGTAATTCTTTAAGAGATTTTTGTATTTCCTCTTTCATGACTTCTGCCTGTTGACTCAAGTTCTCCTGCATTTCTTTAAGTTTTTTGTTTTTTTTTTGTTTTTTTTTGTTTTTTTTTTTTTTTTTTTTGCCTTTTTTCTTTATTGGCTTCTATCTCTTGGGCCTTATTCTACTGCATTTCTTTAAGAGATTTTTGTGTTTCCATTATACGGGTTTCTAGCTTATTCATGTTCCCCTTGTATTTCTTTAAGAGATTCATTCATGTCCTTTTTGTGTTCTTCTAGCAGCATCATGAACAGTGATTTTAAATCCAAATCTTGTTTCTCTGGTGTGTTGGCATAACCAGGACTTGCTGGTGTTGGAGAGTTTGGTTTAGATGCTGCCATATTGCCTAGATTTCTGTTAGTAGCGTTCCTGCGTTTGCCCTTTGCCATCTTGTTCTCTGGAGCTAGTCGGTCTTGTCTCTGGCTGGTGTTTCAGCCTCGTGAGAGGCTCTAGGGCTATTTCTACAACACTGGATGTCAGGGATTCCCCTGTTGCAGATTGATGATGTGCTGTCCTCCTCTTGGGTGCTTTTGCAGCCCTAGTGTGTTTTGCCCCAGATTGTGTCTGTGAACCAGATGGTGCCCGTTTGCTCCTTCAGGGAGTGCTGAGGGTGTATGCTGTGGGGACCTTTTTTGCGTGCTGATCACTCTGCTGGCCAGCGGAACTCCCAACCGGGTTGGTGCACACAAGGCTAGCCTTGCTGCTCAGGCCCTGAGTCTAGGCAAAAGCCTGGCAGACCAATGTCCAAGCAAAGTTCCCCTCAGCTGTGAGTGTTAATTGGGTCTGTCAGGTAGCCAGGATGGAGGCGTGCGTGTGTGTGCGCGCGTGCTCCCTGAGAGTGCCTGGAGAGTCTGCTGAGCTAACAACCTCCTGGCCAGGTCGGCACACAGATGGCCCACTGAGCAGCCCAGGGCCTGGAGGCAGTCCAGGGCCTGACTGTTTAGACCCCAGCTATGTTAGCCTCGGGTTAGCCTGTTAGCTGGTTTTGTAGGCTAGGACTCTCTGGCTTCCCGTAGGCAAAATGGCGGCAGTGCTCGTATGAGCACATACCGGCCTGGGCAAACAACCTCCTGGCCGGGTCTGCACACAGATGGCCCACCGAGCAGCCCAAGGCCTGGGGGCAGTCCAGGGCCTGACCGTCTGAGACCCCTGCTATGTCCGCCTCGGGCTATGCCTGTTAGCCAGTTTGGTTTTGCCTGCTAGGACTCTCTGGCTTGCCGTAGGCAAAATGGCGGGGGCGCGCAAGCAGGCCCGGGCAAACAACCTCCTGGCCAGGTTTGCACACCGGTGGCCCCCCCCTACCCCCCGACCAGCTCAGTGCCTGGGTGCAGGCCAACGCCCGCCGGGCTTAGACCCCCGAGATGTTGGTCTCGGGTTGTATTTGCGTACCTCAGTTTGTCTGATTTCTCTGGAGTCCGAGAACCAATATGGAGGCCTTGCAACTGACTGGCGGGAGGCAGAGTTCTGATGTGGCTTCTGCGTGGTGAAAGGTGCCATAAATCCGCCGCTGCTTGCAGCCCAGCTGACCAGCGATGGCCAGTGGTCATGGGCGCAGGGTCTGCTGGACCCTGTCAGCTTGGTTCTACTGCTGATGGCCTTTCCTCTCAACCAGCCACTGCTGCTGTTGCTGCTGCCGCCGCCGCTCCTGGTTTTCCTTTTTATAACCTTTATTATTTAAAAGAGAAACGTTACAAACAAGACATTACATACCCAAACTAACAAAACACAAAGCCTATTCAACATAATGAACTTATATTCATTTAGAATTGGTTGATTATTAAAAACAAAACAAAACAGAAAAGATTTTATCTAATGGAGAAATTAAAGAACTACTTATATAGTGTGATTTAAGAAACAGTAATAATGTTCTGTTTACCCTTAAAGGTGTTCTACCTTGAAACAAAGCCTGCTGTTTCTCTAATAAAGCTTAATTTATCTTGCTTAAAATGTTAACATGAAAATACTCCTAAGAGAAATACCACTTGAAGCATCATTAGCTATTTACACTTTAGACTGTGTGCATTTTATGTCTTGTTCTGAGAAATTTCCTCAGAGGTAGAGGGAAACAATATGTGACCGTTGACCAGGAGGAAGAGAACCTCACCTACTTCACGTGATCAGCGCCATGTGAGTAGCTGATGTGATCAGCAGAACTAATGTCAAACAGAAGGCTTTTGCCTTGGCATGTATTATGTAACTCTCTCTAAGCACTCGGACTTCTGAGATAGTACAGATTGAGGCAAAAAAAAAATCCTCAACTGACATTGGTTGGAGATTAGACTTTTGGGTGAGGAGGGTGGTTTAAATAGCTTTATGTTGGCGGATTTGGGGATGGCATCCATTTGTATATTTGATGTGTGGGATTAAGGTTCAGGAAAAAACTCGCTGTTGGTCCTGGCTTCATGAATTCTCCGCACCTGGTCAAGCATTTGAGATCTACCTATGTCTCTCTCACAGGCTTTTTGACTAGGCCCAAGTCATGAGAAGACACACAATGAAAATTGCATGGTGTCAAGAGAGAGACTGTCCACTAAGGAGGCAGAAAGAAACGGAAGGTCCAGGCTGAGCAGTGAGGAATAGCTTTTGTTCTCTAGACCATCTCTTCACTGGAAAGATGAGGGTCAGGTCAGATCATTTGTAAGCGCTAGGAATCTGTGTTTAGCCCTTGACATTTCTCCAAAACTGTCTTTAGTCCCAAGGATTTCACACCCAGTGGGAATATAAGCTTCTGGGGCTGGGACAATAGTGCTCCCCACATCCCTGTATCAGTCCTCCTCTATCTACACACAGCAAAGATGAAACATTAGTTACTTTGTTTCCTTGTTGTGATCAAGTCCTGGACAAAAAGCAAGCCTCAGGAAATAATTGTTTATTTTGGCGCTCAGTCTGGTGCAGTCTACCACCACCTCCACCACTGCAGGAACTCAGTAACAAGAACTTAAAGCCAGCTGGTCAAATTACATCTACTGTCATAAGCCAGAGGAAGATGGATGCTCCTGGTTGGCCATCTGTACCCTTTTCTTTCTTTCTTTTTTTATTTGATATATTCTTAATTTACATTTCAAATGATTTCCCCTTTTCTGGCTCCCCACTCCCCAAAAGTCCCATAAGCCCTCTTCCCTCTCCCTGTTCCCCCATCTACCCCTTCCCACTTCCCTGTTCTGGAATTCCCCTACACTGCTGCACTGAGGCTTTCCAGAACCAGGGGCCACTCCTCCGTTCTTCTTGGACATCATCATTTAACATGTGGATTATGTCTTGGGTATTCAAAGTTTCTAGGCTAATATCCACTTATCAGTGAGTGCATACAATGATTGATCTTTTGAGACTGGGTTACCTAACTTAGTATGATGTTCTCCAGCGCCATCCATTTGTCTAAGAATTTCATGAATTCGTTGATTTGTACCCTTTTCATTGAGCTCAGAATTCTGGCCTGTAGATTGTTGTAACCCACATTTTTTTTTAGGGTAAGTCTTCCCCACTCAAGACAACCTTTTCCAGTCATTCCCAGAAGTTAGCTAGATAACCCCAAATAAACATGCCCATGTCTTCTAGATGATTCTAGGCCCTTTCAAGTTGACAACATTTACTGGAAAAACATTATCTTAAGACCCCCAAGCCCTTCATTTTCTCCTGGGGCCATGCCAACTCTGGGATCCTAAATCCTACTCACTCTAAGCAATGGATCCAACATCTCTGAGTCTCAGCTTTGTCTTGGAAAAAGCCAGGGATTTATCTTGTCTGGTTTGTGATGAGAATTAGTTTATATAATCTTTACCTCACTTAGCACAATGTCTGCCATATATTGGCAATTTTCCTTTCCTGTTGACTCCACTGATCTGGGCTGTCAAAATTCAAATTCTTCCCTTTACACACTAAAGAAAAGGCATTATTCAATGACACAGAAACTCATTTCTTTTTAGGTCGGTTCCTCCGGGCTTGTATGAATTCAGTGTTTCATCAGTGACAGACTTCAACTAACCAGAAACGGATCCTGAGTGTGTGGGCAGAGGTGGGGAACAGGGCTCTCTTATAGTAGCTCTCCAGTCCACTTAGGTTTCTTCTAGAAAGCCATTGCACGGGTTAAGCCTGGTGGGTTAGCATGGCAAGTCTCCACTAGCTCCCTCTCCACATGCCAAAAAAAAAGACAACTGCCTGGGCTCTCTTGGGAAGCACTAGCAGCTGCTAGAAGCTCGTGCCTGGGAACTCATGGGTTGGAGGTGAAATGCTGGCATCAAGGGTTGTTTGTGCTGATTCCCCCACCCACTCCAGCTGGCTGCAGCAGCCTGGGTGTAGAACAAGTGGAAAGAAGAGCACAAAGAGCCAGAAATGGCTGGCTGTATGTAAGGACCTCATAGGAAAGGCTGTTTTGAGATTTCAGTACCTCACCCCACCCACTCCAGAGGAGTCAGACCAAAGTGACTAGTCTGGGACATAGTCCTGTGCTACCTGTGGCCCCACAGGAGGCATCCAGCCTTCACCCCACCCCCATGTTGTCTAGAGCTTCCCCAGAAGGCTACTGCTTGGCTTCATCTCCCACATCTCCCCACAGCAGCTTCTTGGTTTCTCTTGAGCAGCCTCCACATCTCTATGGAAACCTCTTCATTCCATTTCCATCACGAAGATACTGACACAGAGCAGTGGTGCCATCTCAGGCTCGCCTTCCACGTATGGACTATGTGGCGTCTGCCATGCGTCTTCACAGCATCGTACCTCAGGGAGGTTGTCTCTCCAGCCACGTCCTGACTGTTTACAAGACTTTCTCCTCCACGAGGGTACGGCTTGAGAATGGGAACCCTGCTTAACGTTCTCTAATCTCTGGGCCTAGCCTGATCCAGGGGCAGCCATGCTCACACTGGAAGTCTCCTAAGTTTGGTTTGATCCACAGAAGCATGATGTGATGCTTCACCTTCACTGCAAACTTACACAAACTTTATTGTCAACTTGGTGTGCCTGTGAGGGTATTTCCAGAAACGTTTAAGGGAACAGGGAAGATACACCCTGAATCTGGATGTCATCATCCTATGGGATAAGGCCCTGGACTGAATAGAAAAGAGAAGGGGAGCTGAGAGCTAGCTTCCATCTCTCTGCTTCCTGACCTTACATTCCCACTACCATACCTTCCCCACCATGATGAACTGGACTTTGAGGAAAGTAAACTCACCCAGGGCTCCTTTATCACGGCTGGATGAGCACCTATGGCGCGCAGGCTCAGCTGGAGGCTCAGTAAAGACAACATCTAGAAACAAAGCTCACCTGTTGAACAAGCACGCTCATTTTAGTTATTTTCTTCCATCTTAAAATTTATTTTCCTTCTCTTGTGGCATTAGAATTTCTTCCTCATCTGCCATGGAGCCTGGCAAAGTATTTCTCCTCTTCCTTCATACCATTATAGTCCTACAAACACAGCTAGAGAAAAAATAGTTATTGCACACTGATTTACTCAGAATTTCGGCACGTGATGGACATTGGAATTTTCTTTTTGAGAAAAAAATCAAATATGTGAGGTAGGACTTTTAGTGAGAGTTATTTAGATGTCTTTTCTGTACCCTTCATAATACTCAGCCACCACTACACAATTACTTTAGAAGACTTCATAAATACAAAGACTATTTACATAATACTATAGACTCAGGTGCTTGTAGAACATGTAGTAGCCAACAAGGTTTTGGAAGTTATGGTGGCTAATCTCAGCTGTCAAGTTGATGAAGTCTATAATCACCTGGGAGAGCGGTCTCTGAGCATGTCTGTGGTCATTATCTTGATTAGGTTAGTTGTAGGATGTTCTTCCCACAGTTGGGTGGCATTATTCTCTAGGCTGAGACCCTGGACTATCCCAATCCCCACTTCTTTCTCATTCCCTTTCATGAGTGTATAGGCCTGCCTCATAAGGTGGGCGTTATCCCCACCTGAACTATGTTTCCCTTCATTTCATAGAGGCATCCACAGCCCCAAACTATTCACACCTCCAACATTGCTTGCTTCCCAGAAAACCCAAACCAACACTAGTTACACACACAAGATAACAGAAATTTATTTTGTCTTTAAGAAGTTGCATTGGCTTAAAATCCAGGTTCATAATGATTTTAAAATCTAATATCCCTGAAAACACCAAGATTTGATCTTACCTTATACAAGGCTATTTGTTTCCTCTGGATATTTCACTTAGTCAAGTATCTTTTTACAAAATCATTGATATGCTTGGTTGGGGTACTTTTTTCCAAATCCCACTGAGAACAAAATGCAATATATAGTAGATTTATTAAATTAATATTTTAGTGCCTGATAATACCCTGAATTATATAAAAATATTTTCAAATAGTTTAAAATATGTTGGATGTTTGGAATAAGAGATTCTATACATGAGCTACATAAAAGTTGAAGTATAGAGTAGCCCGTCCCTGACAGAAGCTCCACTGAGCCCTGTGCACTTGAGTGTTATCTCACATTGAATCTGGGTGCTTTAACAATAGACTATGGCAGAAAAGGTGCTGTGCCAGTTCTGAACATGTTTCTAGAAGCTTCCAGTGTTGTCATTTCAGATAACCTCGTCCATAAAGAAATCTCACTGCCCTGGTAAACAAGCCATGTGTAATGTAGACATCCACAAATTGTTTGAGAAAGAGAGGACTTCCTGTCCCAGGGTTTCATCTAAGTCATTCATTTTTGGTCATCCTTACCCAAGAACACGGTGTTGAGGTCCCTCCAATCTGACTGTAAGTCCTATGAGTGAACCCAAGAAAAACCAGAATCACAGCTATGCAACTGAGCCCCAGTCCAGCCTCAAAGTAGACAAATCACCAACCTCTCTAGGTTTGTTCTTTTGCTATCTATTGTAATGCTAAGTGCAGACCTCTAATACCTGGCTGAGATTAAAGAGTCTACATGTAGAACAAAGTGCCTTTGCTACCATGCCCTCAAGTTATTTCTGAATGTTAAATAAAGATACTGACAGCCAATAGCTGGCTAGAAGAGACATAAGCAGAGTTTAGGATTCCTGGGTTTGGGAGTTGGAGGAGGACCACAAGGAAAAAGAAGGGAAGAAAGAGAGACCACCATGGGTTAGAGGAATCATGAAAACATGGCCCTGGGGGCTGGGCAATCGGAGTTAAGAGCAGCCTAGATGAAACATAGTAAGTGATAACTTGGGATTATTAATAAGGAAAATAGATTCTAATAGCATAGAGGGTATCTGCCCAGCCCTTGTGCTGTTTAAGGCTTATCATAAATATAAAGGTTATGTGTGTCTTTTATATGGTCAAGGCTGGGTAGGAACCCTGAATTGGGATTGAAAATTTATACAACATTGAGGTGTTTATTACATGGCAGAACTGGTAGAATGTAGCTATGATATTCCACAGTTTGCTTGAAGCACAGATAAAGGAGAGGTCGTGGAATAAGGAAGGCAGTCCTCTGCTCCTTGAGACCTGAAGCTGTATCAGAACACAGACATGAAATAAGACAGCTCTGCTAACCAAATGCCCATTACATGTCTGCTACTGAGCTTATGCATATAGTGCCAGAGCAGCTCTGGGAAGAAAGCTTTTACTAACTCCATTATCCATGCTAAGAGGAATCTGTAATTTGTCTGGAATTTTTCAGCTAGCCTATGATAGACTGAACGTTCACACCTAGTAATTTCCTACAGGATAGATGCTGTCCACCTGCCAGCTCTTTGAGCCTTGGTAGAAAATGTTTTATCACAGTTCTATAGCCAATCTCCCAGGAACTGCACCCAAACTTCCACTTATGAACTATGCACCTGACTCTCAATACTTGTGCTTTGGATACATTTGATCTCAGCCCAGAGGCACATGTCATTTCCCAGGATATAATGTTGAGGGAGAGGGCAGTGAAGGTGAGATTTCTTAGGGATTTGATGGCAGTATTCTACTTTAGACTGCACTCAAAAGATAATGGTTCTAGTGTCTGGGATTCAGGCGTGAGTGTGGCTATGACAGCTAACTCCCTTACCCTCAGTGCCCTTGTTCCATCTGTAAAGTGGAATGTAAAAGTTTGGAAAACGTCTCTAGAGAACCTTGCCTGCTTAGGACTTGGCACCCAGTGTGTTCAGATGTGCAGCTTTTGGGGAGCAACTGGACCATGAAGACTCTAACCTAATCAATGGACTCATCCATTCATAGTTTCAGAATGTGATAGATTTGCTGGGTAGTAGTAGAGACAGAGGAGGTGCTTCACTGGTGGATAGGTTACTGTAGGTTTGCAAGAAGAGAACACGTCTTTTTTTTAATTATGTTATATGTGTGCATTTGTGTGTCAATGTGTACACATGAAAGCAGTTAACTACAAAGGCAAGATGAGGATGAGTTGGATGCCCTGTAGACGGAATCACAGGAGATTGAAAGACACTTGTCCTGGGTGCCAGGAATCATGTTGGTTCTCTGCAAAAGCAGTATGTTCTTATTAACTGCCATCTTTCCATCATCTGGAAGGCTATATCTTGTCCTTGGCCATTGTCTGCACCCATCTGCAGATGTTACAGTGGCACACCGTGCCCCTTGTACCCCACCCATGCCCCAGCTCTGCCCCCACCCCCACATCCTCCTCATCCTCCCCCATCCTCTGCCTTCCTTCCTCCTCCATCTTGCTTCCCTGTTATGACGTCTCAATCCTTACAAGGGCTTTCTCTCACAAACTTTGTCACAGCCATGCTAAATGAACACTAATACCTACATCCTGAAATTGAAGTAAATGGAACAACATTCAGAGAGGTGTTAAACAAGGTGCTTGATCGGTGATTTCTTCAAGTATCCAGCAGGTCCTTCTAGGATGATGACCCCAGAGCCAGGGGATGCTAGAAAAGTCTGGTTCATAATGTGTATGTTGGGAGATGGGCGAGGTTATCCTGGGTGCCTTTGCTGCTTCTGTGAACTTGCTGTCAAACCTGCTGACCTGAGTTCCACCCCCAGAACCAACACGTTATAAGAAGCAAACCAATTCCTGTGTGTGGTATGCACCCCCACACATAGCCCCACACACAAGTCCACATAAACAAATGATTTTAAGTCCATACACAAATTCACAAAAACTACATGAATAAATGTAAACATATAGAATCACCAACGGGGAAGTTTGGGGAAAGTAGGAGGAAAACAATGAGGCTTTTAAAGGCTGCCTTGAGCCCTGTGCTGGGGGCATGAAGTTGGAACTATTAGTAAGATGGACACAGCAACTCGGGGATGGGTGGATGGCGGGGACTCAGGCATTCCTTAGGTGCATATGCAGTGAGTAAACAACTCCACAAGCCGAGAAATCCCCCATTTCATTCTGAGCATCTTCATGCGACATCCCAGCATTTTCATTTAATAATTTCTCATGCATATTCAAGTATAGCAAGACCAAAGTATGCAACCCAGGGGCTCCTTGGGATTCATGCTGGAGCATCTACGTGACAAGGAGCAGATAAGGGGAGGAAGTCTGGAAGCACAGCACACTTGTCAAGTGTCTGAAGTTTTTCTGTATCCACTTGTTGAGGATTTATCTTTTCATAGTTAGAATGTGGGGCAGTGGTCAGAGAGCAGAACCAGAGAGCTTGGCCAAACCACATTTCATTAACAAACCGGCATGCCTCTTGTTAGGAGGTACACTTAAACACAATGTGTGAAAGACTGTATTTCCAGAAAGATCTCTGCACCTTTATCCCCACCTTCAAATCTGCATTGGTTCCTCCACTTCTAATATGAATATTTGAATATGGGACTCGTGAAATTACTTGGTCACAAATCCTAAAATGACATGGAAGAGGCCTTTGGAGCTGGTTAATCAGGGCTGCTTACCATGCAAGCATGAGGACCCAAGTTAGATCACCAGCATCCAAAGAAAGAAGCCAGGCATGGTAGTGTGCGCTCACATATAATCCCAGTGCTGAGAAGGAGGAGACAAGCGAATCTCCAGGGCCTGCTGACCAGCCAGTTTAGCCTGTTCAGAAAGTTTCAGAGTAACTGAGAGTCTTAGGGCTTCTATTGCTATGAAGAGACACCATGACCATCATGGCTACTCTTATAAAGGAAAACATTTCATTGATACTGGCTTACAGTTCAGAGGTTTCGTCCATTATCATCATGGGGGGAAGCATGGTGGCACCCAGGCAGACTTGGTGCTGGAAAAGTATCTGAGGGTTCTTCACCCAGATCCTCAGGCATCAGGAAGAAAGACTTCTGAAACCTCAAAATCTACCCCAGTGACAGACTTCTTCCAATAAGGCCAACCCCACTCCAATAAGGCCACACCTCCTAATAGAGTCCCTCCCTGTAAGCTTATGGGGGTCATTTTCATTCAAACCAGCACATCCTCTCCCAAAATCAAGGTGGAGAATGACTGAGGAAGATACTCTGTGCCAACCTCTGGCCTTTATCATATGTGTGTGCATGCACGCAAACGCACACAAACACATACAATATTTTAAGATATTTAAGAGCAGAAATTACAATTTTTTAGTTACTGAATCCTCAGCATCTGTCCATAATGATCTAGTAGAATCTCAATACACTGCTAAGTACTGTCAACTAGTTTTGAAGGACTCAGAAGCATAATAGATAGCAAATAATCTTTCATATTTTTCCATAGCCTATGAAATAAAATGAGGTATGTCAGTATGCATGGCATTAGGAACACTTAGTTCCTTTCTGAGTACAATATTTATATTATTGTTATATAAATTTATATTATTGTTATTTAAATAACAAGTGCCAGCCGTTGTTTCTCAGGAGTGGATCTGACATAATCACACAGGCAGGAGACACATCCAGTTTCCTCAAGTACCATTCTGCCTATTGTAGGAGACGGCAGTGTCTCTCACACTACAGCTGATGTCTCCCCCTGTCCACCCCACCCTCCTTTTGGTCAAGAATATGCCAAGGATCTTAGCACTGTGGAGATGTCTGCTTTCTCCCCTAAAATGGATAATGGTGTTCACAAAGTATGTTCAAAATATTACCTCATGTCGACCAGCTTGAAATGAAACAAGAAAACACTACCTATCTTCTCTTAGCCTGCCTTCAAACTGTTGGAAGGAATGGCAGTTATGCTCCTGCTCAAAAATGCTCTAACCTACTGGGAGTGCATGGTTTACTCTCTAATCTCACAAAGGAGAATGATCGTGCTTTGTGGACTAGTTTTTCTTTAGGATAAATGAGTAAGTGAGCTACATAGCTTCACCCTGGATAACTGAACCTAACAGTGCCAGCACCGGAAGTGGATCTCAGAAGGGCTGAGATGTTTAACTAAAAGTTAGGTGTTTATTTATTCTCCTCCAAGAAAGATGATGGCAGAGCCATCTTGAACATTATTTTTCTGGATATTTCACTGAACTGCAGCCGGCCTAAGGGAATCACCTCTAGGATCAATTTGTTACAGCTTCAACTTAAACTGTCTTCCTCTGCTGTAGTTCCCTGCCAGCCCCGGCCCCATCCCACCATGACCCAAAGTTGGAGGCTCATGGCTTGAACTTCACGGAGTAAACACTAACAGCTTCCCAAGGAAATTTGCGTGTTTCTTAAGAAAAATGAACACCTTCTGTTAAGCAGAAATCTCAGAAAGCTCTGGAGGGTTTCTATAAGACCCAGACAATAGGAGAAAACCTGAGAAGCAGGCAGAAGGAAAGTAGATAGGATCAACTCGGAATAGCTAAAAAGAGAACCGTGCAGCACTTTGATTGATAACGTGATTTAAAAATTAAAAAGAGAGGAGTCTGTCTGGGAGCTGAACACCAGCTCCGCAGATTGATGGATAGCAGGAGGCTTCTGTTATTTGCAGCATTTCAGATAAAGATGTGTTTTCCTTTAGAGGGAATCTTTATAAGACAATTGCTTGACTAGAAATGTGTGAGGGGGGTTGGGAGGGGAGGGGAGGGGAGGAAAGGAGAGAGTGAGGATGGAGAGGGAAGAAAAGGAAAGGGACAGAGAGAGCACTACAGCATTTCAAAGCAGGGCTTGTGAGCTGGAATGCATCTGTAGTTTCTGCAGCTGGTGAATAGATAAGGAACTCTTCACACTTTGCTCGTGGACGAGGCTTCATTTCCGATTGTGTCTGCACTCTGTGGTCGCCAGCATGATTAAGGAAAAAGTGATTGTGTGGTGCTCCAAACCCATCTGTCATAGCACTGGCATTGAAGAGCCTCGCTGAAAAATTAGCCTCCTCCTTCCCCCAGCTTGTGTTTCCCCATCCCTGAGACAATGCTCCAAGCCAGAGAGGAGGGAACAAAGGGGCAAGGAATTCAATAAAAAGAGATCCTAAGCAAATGAAATATTGTTTCTCTTCCTCTCTAGCTCTGGTCCTCTCCAGTTTGCCAGAGCGTTAACTGCTTGTCTGCTGCACCAGAAAACAGAATCCTATCTAAGATTTGCCCGCCAAGAGCCTTTCAAGCATCTCTGTTGTCTAGTGTGATAGTCTGGGACACAGGATGGGGAAAAAAAAACCAACACAAAGACGACAGGGAAATGTGAAAAAGCTATTAGTTCTATACATTTGCAATTATCCATATAGACCCAGAGACATTAGATTTTTAAATAGTGTCTGTGTTTACATTTACACATGCATATGTGCATTTGTCCAGGAGGAAATCCATAGCAATCATGGGAGTTTAAAAAGGTGTTTATGACCCATGACACTAAAAACTGTATCACTATGGCATTTATTTCTAACTACCTTGTGTTGCGTGTGTTACAATTAGAATACATTTTCTGTTACAGGAGATTAGTGGTTGGAAGACAAATTGTGTCTATGAAATAGATATTTATTTGAACCAAGAACAGACACATACACACAAACCCATCAAAATATCATCGTCAACAACATCAACATTCCAGAACACCAGAAAATAAATGCTGATCTAGAAGACAAAATGCAAAGGAGGAAAGATAGCAGACTCATGTGGATGGCTCTTATCATCTCATAATTTCAATTCAGACCCCGGCTAAAACGAAATGTACAATATATGGATTTTGGTTGTTTTCTTTGATTATCTTCCTAGGAATTTTTTTCAATTTTTTTCTTGTTTCATTTGTATGAAAGAAGATGCAAGTATTTAGACAAATCAACTCGTTATAGGAGTTCTCAGTTGGTATTAGATTTGAAGAAAAAATAATTAGCCTAGAAAAATTATAGAATAGCCAGTGTTTCAGGTCAAGGGCTCTTGGTGGAAAGAATTATTGATAGAGCTTGCCGGAAGCAGGGAGGTTCTGCTGTAACTGAGTGCAGTCTTCCTGCACTATCCTTAGCCTGAATATTAAGACTTAAACAGCAAGGCTATGAGTGTACTCCGTAATCGTAAACGTTAGCTGCCATGTTAGGACAGCTGCACAGGGGCCCAGAGCTACCCAGGTAGGTGTGACAATGAAAGTGGTTTTCTTCCTCACACTGACTCCTTATACACTACAGTAAAGATGTGTATTGTAACCTTCAAGAGTCATTCACACCCTTCCACAATTAAAACCCTCAATGGAAACAGGTGGGCACTTCTACAACCTGATAAAAGGTCTCTATCTCAAATCTAACTTTGTATTTGATTTAAGACACAAAGCACAAGCATGGCAAATATATCTATTCTCGCTTCTTCTTGTCATCATTGTACTGGAAGTCTTAATGGAGACAATTAGTCAAAAACCCAGACTAGACAGGAAATTGTTAGATGGCTCGACCCAAATAAAGTCTTGTATGTATCTAACCCTAAGGTACACACACAAAATTGTAGTGCCAAGAAATATGTTCAGGAAGATGCAGGATCAATATAGATAAAAATGACAATTTTTTTACAGTAGTAATAAACAACTGTAACAGACACAATAACAAAAATAATATGGAAATAAAAGGGACCTGAAATAAGCAAACAACCTTGACAGAAGAGAAAAAAATTGGGAGATAGGCATTGTTTTCTTTCTGAAAATAATTCCATTTATAATAAAGAATAAAACATGTAAGACCATAGTTGATATGGAGAGTGCAAGACAGTCTCCTGAAGTCACATAAGATGCTAACAAACAGAGATCCAGTCAGTTGGTGGATTAGAAGACACACTGTTCATAGCCTGTCATTGTTCCTCAAAGCAATCTTTAGATTTCACACTGTCCCTATGAAAAAATACAAGCCGAGATTTTGGGTTTACTTTTTGTTCTTTTAGCTGAAATTGGTACGCAGACACAATAACATAAATAATATGGAAATTAAAGGGGCCTGGAATAAGCAAACAACCTTGGTAGAAAAGAAAAAAATCGAAGATATGCATTTCTTTCTTTCAAACTTGGTATAGGCTATGTTGTTTAAAATAGTGTGGCATTCACATGAAGATAAGCAAATCAGCCAATGCAATACAATTAAAAATTTAAAAACTAAACTATTACTTTTTAGTCAACCCACTTTTGCTAAGTATGCCAAGACAATTTTATATGAATTATCTTTTCAAGGAAGAGAAGTTGTAAAACTAGCTGTTCACATGCAAGGAATGAAGTCCATACATTATATAAAAAATAACTTAGAATATATCATATGCCAAAACATACATGCTAAAACACTTAGAACTGTAAACCTATTTAAAGAGAAATAAAGGGAAATTTTCAAGACCTTTGCTAAGCAATGACTTCAAAGATATGACTTCAGAAGACTGGAGATACAGCTCAGTTGCTAGAGTGCTTCCTAGCATGCACAAGGTCCAGGGTTCAATTTCCAGCAATCTCAGTGCTTAGGAAGTAGGGGCAGAAGAATCATTAATTCAAGGTCTTCCTTGGCTACATAGTGAAATCACAACCAACCAAAATCTACAGATCTGGTCACAAAGGAGGTGGGGGAGTGAAGGTAGGAGTAGGAGGGAGATGGAAAAGAAGGGAGGGAGGAAGAGAAGGGAAGGAGGGAGGAAGAGAAGGGATGGAGGGAGGGAGAGAAGGAAGGAGGGAGGGAGAGAAGGAAGGAGGGAGGGAGAGAAGGAAGGAGGGAGGGAGAGAAGGAAGGAGGAAGGGAGAGAAGGAAGGGAGAAAGGGAGGAAAGATCCTCAGCTGTTAGGAGTACTGGCTGCTCTTCCAGAGGATACCGATTCAACTCCTAGCACCCATATGGCACCTCACTAGCATCTGTCACTCCAGTTCCAGGGGATCCGATGCCGTCTTTTGGACTCCAAGGGCACCAAGCTCACGTGTGTCTATTATACACACCTTCAGGCAAAATAAACATATACATAACATAAAATTAATAAATTCAGCAAGAAATGGAAAGAAGGGGTTGAAAGAAGGGAGGAGGGAGGGAGGGAAGAAGGAAAGGAAAGAAACAAAAGAACACATGACAAAGAAAAATATACAAGGGGCTGGGAAATGGTTTATTGCCATAAAAACACAAGGACTTGTCTTCAGATCCCCAGAACCCATGTAATAAAAGAAGGCTCGGCAGTGTGGCCTTGGGGTTCGAGGAGGGATCCTGGTGGATTCCTGAAGCTCATTCAAGCTAGACAGCTTAGATTCAGGTTAGACTCAGGTTCAGTGAGACATTATCTCAAAGAATGATGGCAGAGACAAATCAAGGAAAGACACTTGTCATTGACGTTGGCCGCCACGTGCACGTCCATGAATGTACAGTCACATCTGATAGGAGCACAGAGCACACATATTGCCATACACATCAAATCTCAACCTCATCACTGGAGGAACGAAAATAAAAAGGACAAACAAATATTGGTTTAAAAAAAGCTACAAGCCAGGTGGTAGTGGTGCATGCCTTATTCCCAGCACTCGGTAGGCAGGGGCAGGCAGATCTTTTGAGTGCAAAGATACTCTACAGAGTAAGTTCCAGGACAGCCAGAACTACCCAGAGAAAACCTGTCTTAGAGATTTAACAAAAAAAAAAAAAAAAAAAAAAAAAAAAAAAGGAAAGAAAGAAAAAAGAATGCATTTTTTTAAAAAAAAATAATAATTGGAACAATTGGCCTGTCATGACTTGTTGGAAGGAGCATAAAATGGTGAAGTCATTGTGATCCACATGTAACCCAGCAATTGTACTGTGCAAATAAATGCCCAATAGGACTGGAAATACATGTACGCATGCATGCATACACACACACACACACACACACACATACACACACAAAACCATGTACACAAATGTTTATTTGTCCCATGTTTCGTAATAGCCCAAAACTGGAATCAATACAAAAGCCCATAAAATAATAAAGGAATAATCAGTATGTTCTCTTTCCATGCCATAACTTATTGTTTAACCAGAAAAGTAAGTAAATAGCACCATGTAACAAAACCAGTAGGCCTTAAAAACATGCTAAATAAAAGAAATCGGTCACAAAAGATCCCTTGTTAACTGATTCTGTTTCCATGAATGTCAGCACAGGTGAGTCCATGTGGTTGGAAAAGTCCAAGGACAAGGAGAAATGTTGAGTGAACGCAGACAGGCACAGGTTTTGTTTGGGGTGATAAAATTGTTCTGAAATGTTTTGTTATGAGTATACAGCTCTATAACTATACTAAATTCTACATTTTTTCTTTTTTTTATTCGATATAATTTATTTACATTTCAAATGATTTCCCCTTTTCTAGCCCCCCCACTCCCCGAAAGTCCCGTAAGCCCCCTTCTCTTCCCCTGTCCTCCCATCCACCCCTTCCCACTTCCCCGTTCTGGTTTTGCTGAATACTGTTTCACTGAGTCTTTCCAGAACCAGGGGCCACTACTCCTTTCTTCTTGTACCTCATTTGATGTGTGGATTATGTTTTGGGTATTCCAGTTTTCTAGGTTAATATCCACTTATTAGTGAGTGCATACCATGATTCACCTTTTGAGTCTGGGTTACCTCACTTAGTATGATATTCTCTAGCTCCATCCATTTGCCTAAGAATTTCATGAATTCATTGTTTCTAATGGCTGAATAGTACTCCATTGTGTAGATATACCACATTTTTTGCATCCACTCTTCTGTTGAGGGATACCTGGGTTCTTTCCAGCATCTGGCAATTATAAATAGGGCTGCTATGAACATAGTAGAACATGTATCCTTATTACATGGTGGGGAGTCTTCAGGGTATATGCCCAGGAGTGGTATAGCAGGATCTTCTGGAAGTGAGGTGCCCAGTTTTCGGAGGAACCGCCAAACTGATTTCCAGAGTGGTTGTACCAATTTGCAACCCCACCAGCAGTGGAGGAGTGTTCCTCTTTCTCCACATCCTCTCCAACACCTGCTGTCTCCTGAATTTTTAATCTTAGCCATTCTGACTGGTGTAAGATGAAATCTTAGGGTTGTTTTGATTTGCATTTCCCTAATGACTAATGAAGTTGAGCATTTTTTAAGATGCTTCTCCGCCATCCGAAGTTCTTCAGGTGAGAATTCTTTGTTTAACTCTATACCCCATTTTTTAATAGGGTTGTTTGGTTTTCTGGAGTCTAACTTCTTGAGTTCTTTATATATATTGGATATTAGCCCTCTATCTGATGTAGGATTGGTGAAGATCTTTTCCCAATTTGTTGGTTGCCGATTTGTCCTCTTGATGGTGTCCTTTGCCTTTACAGAAACTTTGTAATTTTATGAGGTCCCATTTGTCAATTCTTGCTCTTAGAGCATACGCTATTGGTGTTCTGTTCAGAAACTTTCTCCCTGTACCGATGTCCTCAAGGGTCTTCCCCAGTTTCTTTTCTATTAGCTTCAGAGTGTCTGGCTTTATGTGGAGGTCCTTGATCCATTTGGATTTGAGCTTAGTACAAGGAGACAAGGATGGATCAATTCGCATTCTTCTGCATGCTGACCTCCAGTTGAACCAGCACCATTTGTTGAAAAGGCTATCTTTTTTCCATTGGATGTTTTCAGCCTCTTTGTCGAGGATCAAGTGGCCATAGGTGTGTGGGTTCATTTCTGGATCTTCAATCCTGTTCCATTGATCCTCCTGTCTGTCACTGTACCAATACCATGCAGTTTTTAACACTATTGCTCTGTAGTATTTCTTGAGGTCAGGGATACTGATTCCCCCAGATTTTCTTTTGTTGCTGAGAATAGTTTTAGCTATCCTGGGTTTTTTGTTGTTCCAGATGAATTTGATAATTGCTCTTTCTAACTCTCTGAAGAATTGAGTTGGGATTTTGATGGGTATTGCATTGAATCTGTATAGTGCTTTAGGCAGAATGGCCATTTTAACTATATTGATTCTACCGATCCATGAGCATGGGAGGTTTTCCCATTTTTTGAGGTCTTCTTCCATTTCCTTCTTCAGAGTCTTGAAGTTCTTGTCATACAGATCTTTCACATGTTTGGTAAGAGTCACCCCAAGATACTTTATACTGTTTGAGGCTATTGTGAAGGGGGTCATTTCCCTAATTTCTTTCTCAGCCTGCTTATCCTTTGAGTATAGAAAGGCCACTGATTTGCTTGAGTTGATTTTATAACCTGCCACTTTGCTGAAGTTGTTTATCAGCTGTAGGAGCTCTCTAGTGGAGTTCTTTGGGTCACTTAGGTAGACGATCATGTCGTCTGCAAATAATGATAGTTTGACTTTTTCCTTTCCAATTTGTATCCCTTTGACCTCCTTATGTTGTCGAATTGCCCGAGCTAGTACCTCAAGTACAATATTGAAAAGATAAGGAGAAAGGGGGCAGCCTTGTCTGGTCCCTGATTTCAGTGGGATTGATTCAAGTTTCTCTCCATTTAGTTTGATGCTGGCTACCGGTTTGCTGTATATTGCTTTTACTATGTTTAGGTATGGGCCTTGAATTCCTGTTCTCTCCAAGACTTTAAGCATGAAGGGATGCTGAATTTTGTCAAATGCTTTTTCAGCATCCAATGAAATGACCATGTGGTTTTGTTCTTTGAGTTTGTTTATGTAGTGGATTGTATTGATGGATTTCCATATATTGAACCAACCCTGCATTCCCGGGATAAAGCCTACTTGATCATGGTGGATGATCGTTTTGATGTGTTCTTGGATTCGGTTGGCAAGAATTTTATTGAGTATTTTTGCATCGATGTTCATAAGGGAAATTGGTCTGAAGTTCTCTTTCTTTTTTGGATCTTTTTGTGGCTTTGGTATCAGCGTAATTGTGGCTTTGTAGAAGGAATTGGGTAGTGTTCCTTCTGTTTCTATTTTGTGGAATAGTTTGAAGAGTATTGGTGTTAACTCTTCTTTGAAGGTCTGGTAGAATTCTGCACTGAAGCCATCTGGTCCTGTGCTTTTTTTGGTTGGAAGACTTTCTATGACTCCTTCTATTTCTTTAGGCATTATGGGACTGTTTAGATGGTCTAGTTGGTCCTGAGTTAATTTTGGTATTTGGTATCTGTCAAGGAAATTGTCCATTTCCTCCAGATTCTCCAGTTGTGTTGAGTACAGGCTCTTGTAGTAGGATCTGATGATTTTTTGGATTTCCTCAGTTTCCGTTGTTATATCTCCCTTTTCATTTCTAAGTTTGTTAATTTGGATACTTTCTCTGTGCCCTTTGGTCAGTCTGGCTAAGGGTTTATCTATCTTGTTGGTTTTCTCAAAGAACCAGCTCCTGGTTTTGTTGATTTTTTGTATAGTTCTCTTTGTTTCTACTTGATTGATTTCGGCCCTGAGTTTGATGATTTCCTGCCTTCTACTCCTCCTGGGCGAAATAGCTTCTTTTTGTTCTAGGGCTTTCAGGTGTGTCATTAAGCTGGTAATGTATGCTCTCTCCATTTTCTTTTTGGAGGCACTCAGGGCTATGAGTTTTCCTCTTAGCACTGCTTTCATTGTGTCCCATAGATTTGGGTATGTTGTGTTTTCATTTTCATTGTGTTCTAAAAAGTCTTTAATTTCTTTCTTTATTTCTTCCTTGACCAAGGTATCATTGAGTAGAGTATTGTTCAGTTTCCACGTGTATGTGGGTTTTCTGTTGTTTCTGTTGCTATTGAAGACCACTTTTACTCCATGGTGATCAGATAGGAGGCATGGGATTAGTTCTATCTTCTTATATTTGTTGAGGTCTGTCTTGTGACCAATTATATGGTCGATTTTGGAGAAGGTACCATGAGGTGCTGAGAAAAAGGTATATTCTTTTGTTTTAGGATAGAATGTTCTATATATATCTGTTAAATCTAATTGGTCCAAAGCTTCAATTAGTTTCATTGTGTCCCTGTTTAGTTTCTGTTTTCCTGATTGGTCCATTGAGGAAAGTGCAGTGTTGAAGTCACCCACAATTATTGTGTTAGGTGCAATGTGTGCTTTTAGTTTTAATAAAGTTTCTTTTACGAAAGAGGGTGCCCTTGCATTTGGGGCATAGATGTTCAGGATTGACAGTTCTTCTTTTTGTATTTTTCCTTTGACCAGCAAGAAGTGTCCCTCAGGGTCTCTTTTGATGACTTTGGGTTGAAAGTCAATTTTATCTGATATTAAAATGGCTACTCCAGCTTGTTTCCTGAGACCATTTGCTTGTAAAATTGTCTTCCAGCCTTTTACTCTAAGGTAGTGTTTGTCTTTGACCCTGAGGTGTGTTTCCTGTAAGCAGCAAAATGTAGGGTCCTGTTTACGTATCCATTCAGTTAGTCTGTGTCTTTTTATTGGGGCATTAAGTCCATTGATGTTAAGAGATATTAAGGAATAGTGATTGTTACTTCCTATCATTTTTGACGTTATTTTTAAAATTTGAATGCTTATCTTCTTTTGGGTTT
Organism: Apodemus sylvaticus; assembly: GCF_947179515.1. NCBI lineage: Eukaryota > Metazoa > Chordata > Mammalia > Rodentia > Muridae > Apodemus > Apodemus sylvaticus. The sequence continues at coordinate 55,514,323 of NC_067480.1, read as the reverse complement.
GATGAAAGGTTACTATCTTGCTTTTTCCAGGGTGAAGTTTCCCTCCTTGTATTGGTGTTGTCCTCCTATTATCCTTTTTAGGGCCGGGTTTGTGGATAGATATTGGGTAAACTTGGTTTTGTCATGAAATATCTTAGTTTCTCCATCTATGGTGATTGAGAGTTTTGCTGGATATAGTAGTTTTGGTTGGCATTTGTGTTCTCTTAGAGTCTGCATGAGATCTGCCCAGGACCTTCTAGCCTTCATAGTCTCCGGTGAAAAGTCTGCTGTGATTCTGATAGGTCTTCCTTTATATGTTACTTGGCCTTTTTCTCTTACTGCCTTTTAAATTCTACATTTTTAAAGAGTAAAAGAAGTTCTCATATACTATCCTATGCTATAATAACTATAGTGGTACATATTATACTATATAAATATGATTTATAAAATATGGTATAGTATAGTACTATACTATAATCCACTTGCACGTATAAAGATTTTAATTTATTTAATGAGTAAGTGTGTCAATCATGAAAGACAGAAGTCACTTGATAACTACAGTAGGTCATATTGCTTCTTCTAATTCTTCATTTCCTTGGTAATAAAGTATAATAATGTCAGAATATGTGAAACTGTCACTTTAGGTTAAGCAAAAAAAAATATGGACAACCATCAGAAATTTCTGTTGTTTAATCTAGCACATGACCCCTTTTACAATGTAGCTTTGCAGTGCTCTCCCAGAGAGGAAAAAGCACCCATTCATATTAGCCTTCACTGTGTGGCCTTGCCTTGGTGTGTAGAGAGTTAGAAAATGTCTGTGAGCAGAGCTTTACATAGGCTTGTGTGGTTTGGTTTGTGTACTAACTATTCAGTGTCAGAACATGACTTCCATAGTCACCAGGCCTAGGAAGATGATATACACATAAAGTGAAGTGGTGTTGACACATTGCCTTATGTTGGCCCAATAGAGAGGCACCTTATACCAGGATGCCTAGGCCTAGATCTCCCTGACAGATTTGTGAGTATACTAACAACTTTTATTATAAGCCACTGAACTTTTTAAATGCTTTGCTAAAAAGCATCATCATGATTACAGCTGACTGATGTATCATCTACACAGAGAATGAAGCAGACCGAGTCTGTCAAGCAATACTCAAAGGAAATGCATTCTGTGAAACAGACTATAATAGATAAATTTCCTAGACCCTGGAAGGAGGACTTACAGATGGGGAGGGAAGCTGTGACAATGGGCAGCCCGACACAGCAGACAGTACCTTGAAGACAGGCCTTGGATGCTTGATTAAATATCATGCTAAAGGGAAAGGTGACAGGTACCAGCTTTTAGAGGTTTCTAATTCTGACCAAGGTCTATGTTGCAGCCAGGATTTTAATCTGAATTCTCATAAAATAGAGGGACTATCAAGGGAGAATTTTGATTACAAGCAAGGACGGATGTTAGTTATGGCTGGGACGTGCTGAGAGGCAAACACTTGGATTCTATATTGCTTTCATTTACTTTCAATTTTATGCTAAGTATTTTTCACTTGTGCAAAATTCTAAAGTTGAGAAAAGACTTTCAGAAGTGAAATCACAATTAATTAAAGTTGCTGGAAAACATAGAATCAAAGGCTTGTACATTTATTTATGTCAACAATTTCAACGAAAATTGCCAGTACATCTTACCAAGTGACATCTGCTTGTCTCCATTCATACCATGGGTTAAACTATGATGATAATATCCTCCACTTGCTCTAAGCACAACAGAAGCCATGGTTTCTATACATCCACCATGTACCAAGGACTCCTCAAGGCACTTTTGAAAACTGTATTTATCTGTTTTGCTATTTCTTTTCTAAATGTTTGAGAACTTCAAACATGAGTGTTGTGTCTACATCATTTGCATGTCCTTCTCTGCTCTACTGAGTTCTCTCATGCTCCCTGCCACCCCTTCCCAAAATCATGGCCTCTTCTTCAATTACTGTTGTGGCATACATATAGACATATAACTTGCTGAGTCTGTTTAGTGTTGTTCACATGTACATGTGTTTGGGACTGACAAGCTGGGGTTGGATAACCTGCCAAGGGGCCCATCCCTGGAGAAGACCACTGTAGACTGTATGTAGCTCTTTTCTAGGGACAAGGGACTTGGGAGATTTCCCCCCATCCACATTGGCACATTGACCATCCATATTGGCATATCTACTGGTGTTGTTAGAAAAGTCATGTTTAGGTAACCATATTGTTAAGATTTCATAGATGTAGCTTTAGTGTCATGTGTAGCAGACACATCATTGATGACATCCTGGCCTTCTGGTTTTAAAATCACTTGGTCTCCTTTTCCATGATGCTTCAGGCCTTAAGTGTTGGAGTCTTGTCACAGTTGTGCCAACCACAGGCAGTTGTTCTATGTTGCAGTGGCAAGTTAATCCACTCAAACTTCCCAGCATGCAACTCAAATGGCCCTGCTGGTGGTGGAGTGCATTGCTCAACACCCGCCCAAATGCTCTGGATTCTCAAATGAAAGACATACATACACACACACACACACACACACACACACACACACACACACGCACACACACAGCCTTCTGTTTTAATATGCCTTAAACAGTGCAATGGCTGGGCTACTCTCAAACTTCCATGTTACTAAACACTCCCCTCTGATACTCCTGAATTATTACCTACTAAAATCTAAATTCCATCTTTGCTTAGCAAAGGAGGGGCCCCTTGGGGCCGCTCTTCCCCTGCTCTTACATAGCTATACAGTCTCGCTTCTCCAGGTCTCAGGCCTGATCTTTCTACTTCCCTGGCATGAGGATTCTAAATCCTTCTTCCCTGAGTTCCCTTACCTGGAAAACCTAAAGTCCCACCTCTGTTTCCCTGTGCATCCATTAGCCTCAGGTAACTTTATTTACCAATTAGAGCCAACTGGGTCTTGTGGCATCTTACATGTGGGTGTGTGAATTCCCATATAATTTGGGAACCCAGTTAATATAAAGATAAGCAATAATCCAAATCCACAACATCTTACCCTTTTCATCCATTAGAAAGGCCTTTTCTCTCAGATATACATTGAACATAGTAATAACAATTATATCAACTATAAGGTATGATATACACTAATAATGTCCAGTACATCAATTTTGTCAATTTAAGTACATTACTCTAAAATCTTTCCTAACTTAAAGAGTTTACAATTTTATACCTGATCATGTTCTGATTTTAACTTGCATTATCATCTGAAAACTATCCTTTCAAATCTAGATCATCTTCCTTAATGTTAAACAACTTAAGTTTGATTATGAGACTATAAGTAGTTTTCAAGTCTGGCATAGATCCGAGAATGAATTAAATATTACCTGAATATATAGAAAGCACAAAAACATAGCTTTCAAAACTTAAAAGAATTGCAGAGATAGCTGACTACTGGACAGTCCCCTATTCCTCATAACATTGGAGCATCTGTCTTCAGCCTTCTGTCCCAGAACCATCTAACAAACCTTAAGTGAAGCAGGAATTATTATGAAGGACTAGGTTAGACTGTTTTGGCAGAGCTAAACTGTCCACAATCCCATATTGTGTGAACTTTCTCTTGGACAATATCTTTTGTCCACTTCTTGTCCAGTGGCTACCTTGCACAACTTGACCAACTCCATATGGAGGTTATAGGGCTCAAAAATCTTCTTTGAATCATGAAGGAGCTGACATGTCTCTAAGTAAAAAATCTAATAATAATTGAATAATTATAAATGTCATATTCATGGCTTTCTGATGTTTTTAATACTATCTACCCATACAAAGTATATCTGAACTGTTAAGCCCTGACTGCTCTTAGCTATTTCTATTTGAACAATATTGACTAGATTGTCTGTAGTAGTCACCATGTGCTGTAAAAAAATTCTTTGATTCTTTTTGATTATGTGTGGGCATAAGGATTGGTATTTAGAATGCAGTTATAAATTATACTGGGTTTATCATTCAATTTTTCAAAAAGATTTATTTACCAATGTACAAATGTTTGCCTATGTGCATGTATGTGCATTGTGTGTGTGTGTGTGCTAGTATCTGTGGAGGTCAGAAGAAGGTATCAGATTCCCAGGAACTGGAGTTTTGGGTGGTTGTGAACCATCATGTTGGATGCTGGGAACCAAATCTAGGTCCTCTGAAAGAACCACATGTACACTTAACCACTGAGCCGTCTCTCCAGCTCTGAAAATTTATCTTTTTAATTAGTGTATAGCAATTGTGGAATAGTATGTGTTTCATGTTGACATTTTCATAAGAGCACATCCTCTCCTTTGATCACACTTAGCCTCTCATTACCCTCACTTACCAACCTGCCCCCTCCACGGCAGCAGCAATAACCTGGATGTTGGGGCTGGGCACTTGGGAGCCTTCCTGGCAGAAGCTTACAGGAATGTAGTGCAGCCTAGCACTGGGATTGTCACCCAGCCACCTTATGGCTCTGGGAAAGCCTCCTGCACCCACACAGGAGATCTGTGTTTAAACTTTCCAATTGCTACTTCTTTTATTCTTCCAGATGTCTTTCCACAAATCTCTAAAATACTAATATATTAGCACTATAGCATCCTTGTAATGAAAAACATTTCTTATAGACGGTAGACAGAATAGCAAAAAAGGTACCAGGCTACCATTTCATGACAAATAATAGCATTGCAAACGTATCTTGGTAAAACATTTTGAAGATCCACTGTTGTCTATTCTGAGTATCAGAAGCTATGGGGATCCAAAATAAACAAGCAAACAAGCAATACTAATAAATAAATAAAATAAGCCAAAATATTAGTAAGGTTCAATTCAGCATGAAAAGTTTCCATCATATGTGTGTGTGTGTGTGTGTGTGTGTGAGAGAGAGAGAGAGAGAGAGAGAGAGAGAGAGAGAGAGATTTTTTTTTTAAATAGCCATGCAGCTGAAGCTGTCCTTGAACTCCTGGTCATCCTGTATCTATCTCCAAAGTGCTGGGATCACAAAAATGCTGTATTATGCCCAGCTATCAGATCCCATTGCTTGCCTAAAGAACACGGAGCAGCACAGATAGGAGACACTATTCCACCAAGCCCTCCCTAATTCACAGTCATTCTCCACGAGACATCATTCCCTCTAGCCATTGAAATAGCTTTGGTCTGGGTGTAGAATCTCTCAAGGTTATAGGCTTTGGTTTGCCCAGCCAACCATGGCTGCAACTAGAGTTTGTACCTTTGGGGAAAGTCTTCCAAAGGTGGTACGTACAATGTGTCCAAACAGTACGTGCACCTCACTGTAAGGGAGAAATGCACACAATGTGCTCTCCAAGGAGAGAGTTGTCCACCCCTAGGACAAGAATGGTTGTCCTCATCTGCACTGCTCTCTGTCCATGCCCATCTATTACTGGAATTGCCTCTGCTGTTTTGGGGGTTACTATGAATTAGTGTGTACTTGGTACTAGCATCCCCAAAGCCCAAGTATGCTACAAACTAAGAGACAGAGACAACTACATTTTCGTTCAGCATGAGAGCTTTGGTTGCCCTAAATGGCCCCCGCTTACAGGTGGCCTTGGTTATTCCATTAAGGGAGCAGCTGGGATGGGTTTTCCCCGCCATGGATCTTCTCCTGGAGGCAGTAGAGGTCACCTGCACCTCCTGTCACGCCTGGAGTGAATGTTTGCTCAGGTTTAAAAGCCTTCCAGAAATTCACATGGGCACCATTTGGCTTCCTGTTCATTCTTTCCCTAGGAACTCTAGCTTGACAGGAATCTTGTCACATTTGCTTTCCAGTGACCCAGACAGGCTTTTGTATGCCTTCTCTCTTTCTCACCTCTTCTTGATTACTTTAGCACTTTAAAAACCCAATTTACATGCCAGTCTAACTCACTCTGATCCTGTAAAGCCTCTCTGGCCTCATTTTCTTCCTCTTCACTAGTCAGTCCTTCCCGCAGGCTTCACACTTTTGGATTCCAGAGAGGACTCTTTCCCACAGACCTGGCTTATATGCTCTTGTCTTATCCTCTTCTCCCCACCCCCACACCAGCTGTAAGAAATGACAAGCGAGCTCCTGTATCTCACCCCTCACTCTATCCAACATTCTTGCCAAATCAGAGGTAGTCACAGAGGATACCACCTTCTTATCCTTTACTCCTTGTACTTACTCAAGTGAATTCCTGCTGGGCAAGCACTCGGCCTCCGGTGCATGTCTTAACACAAATAGCAAAGGCCATGCCTCTGTCACCATGCATTCTTAAGCTTCTGTTTCATACTTTCAAGGACAGCTGCATGTTCTCTGGTCCTTCCATTTCCGAGCGTCCCTGTACTCATCTGGCAAACCTCATTCATGGGAGGAACAACACACAATGTCACATGATAGAGAAGACCACACTGGTGTTTACTCACATGGATACTGTACAGTGATACCACCACCACCACCACCAAAAGACATTTCTCATTCAAACACAATGTAAATGTCATTGTCATTTCACAGAGGGAAAGGTAAGGTCTTAAGTGCATTGCAGCACAATGCAAGTTAAACAAACAGATCAAACTAAACCATATACCTCCAGACCCGGTCATAAACCACTGTCGAAAAATCAAATAAGAGCATATGTGGATTATGTAATAACTTGTTCAATATATCTTCTAAATCTTTTTTATTAAGCTGCATGGATTTTTGAATGGTTTCAATTAACTAAGAAAATAATAAGAAAAGATAAAATCATAAATGTATATCCTTACAAAAACAACTTAAGAAATAAGTGCCTGGGACTGGGGACACATATCAGTGGGTAAAGTGTCTTCCATACAAGTATGAGGAACTGAGTTCAAATCCCCAGAGATCACCTAAAAAAGACCATGTGGTAATAGAGGTATGTGATCCCATGGTTTTGCAATGAGATAGGAAGAAGAAACAGGAGAACCGCCCCCCCCAAAAGCCCTCTGGCCAAATATTTTGATATACCCACTGGCAAACAAGTGACTTTGTCTTAAGTAAGGCGAGTAGGGACCAGCACCCCAGACTATAACTCCACACCCATACAAAACCACATAAGTGTACACACACACACACACACACACACACAAATAAATAAAGAGTATTTGTAATTCAAAACAGAAAGAAACTCATCCTGGTTTATGTTCTGATGGGGTTATCTTTTTGAAGATGGTTTGTTTGGGATTTTTGTTATTGTTGTTGAAAATTTCTTCTTTATATATCTCCAAGAAAATTCTGGATTGACTAGAATTAGATAATTCAAGATTCCCCAGATATCACTACATTAGGGTATCACATTCCATTTTATTTCCTGTGCTAACAATGTGGCATTTTAGGGCCAGCAAAATGGCTAGATGGTTAGAGGTGGCTAAGGCCAAACCTGGTGACCTGAGTTCAATCCTCAAGTCTCTCATGGTGGAAAGAAATAGTATTCTTCTTTATTTCTCCCTAGCATACCTCCAAATGTATGCTAGGGCATGCTCTCTCTCTCTCTCTCTCTCTCTCTCTCTCTCTCTCTCTCTCTCTCTCTCTCACACACACACACACACACACACACACACACACAAGCTCTTCACACACATCTGTTCACACAAATATACAAATAATTGTTAATTTTTTTAAAGATTAAAAAGAAGGTGCAACATTTTAAAACATGGAGCTAAATTAAAGGTTAGTCAGGAAGAGGTGGGATCAGGAACATCCCTGTTTATTTTATGACTTCTCAGGGCAGCTACTGCTGAAAAGTCATACTCTCTAGGAGAATTAGAAGCCTGGATTACATCAGGCAATTGCCACAGGCAGAATATGCACATGGAGCCTTCCAGAAGCAACAATGATTAAATCATCAATGATACACAAGTCAAGAGGAAAACCATGCAGCAAACTGGATCAGTGCCCAATCTTGAGCTAACAGGAAGGAAGGCACATGAAGGAAGGAGGTACAGTCTGAAGTAAGACAAGATCCTCTCCATGCAGTGGGACAATCACAGATCTCCCTACGACCTTTACCAAGTTCAATGATGGAACATGAAGCTTGGCAGTAGATGGACCCAAATTCTGCAGCCTGTGCCTCGTGCAGAACTACACATGAAAGGCCTTTGTGAGGTTACTTCTTGTACGTTTCCATCCTACCTGTCAGAACTTTGTACTTATGCTTTTGCCTTTTCTGCAGCACAGAGAGGAAAGCTGTTATGGACAGTCAATACACAGTAAGTGTGGGGCTGAATTTACATAGTCATTCAGTGACTGTCATGAACCGTGATGCCCATGGAGTATGATTAAGAGAGTCTCTAATTTGAATGAAAATGTGCTCTTTTGGTTTCATGTCATATATAATATTCCTACAAGCTCATCTACATAGCCTGTTATAATGCACACTCTTACTAGACAGCAGTCGTCATTTAATCAGTCCTCCGTGAGCTAATCAGCTCAAATACTGTCACGAGTGGCAGAATGCAGGCAATTATCCTTAATTCAACTCCCAAGCAGAGAGGTGAAAGATCAGATTTAACCAAACGGACTTATCAGGGATTCATGAATTGATAAGCATGATTAATGGGGAATCACATGTAAAGCTTGTTTTAATTTACCTGGTCATGTCACCTGTACTACAGAGAGATGTGACCCTCCAGCTAGAGCAAGCAAACAATGTCCAGATCATCGGATGAATTTTAGTCCCCAGGACAAGAAGTGCAAATTCACTACTTCAAGAAAAAAAAAAAACTTAAATGGTAGAAATCAGCGTGGCCTGAGGATGCTAGCTTTGAGCACAGTCTGGCCTAGACTCCAGTAAAGAAAAATGAACACTTGGTCATGGCATCTGCAGTCATCACCAATAAGTGTCTGAAGGAGGACTTATGTGGAATGAGGCAAATTGAGTTTTTTGTGCCTGAAAAGCTATAGATTTCTATAGTGTGCTATTTTTGGAAAATAATCCTTGAAAAAAATAGCTACATCAAAATGCATGTTCCCCCAAATGCCTTGAATAGTGACCTGCAATGCACTCATTTATTGAAATAATATTTATTGAGCAAATATTATATAGTAGGACATATGCCATGTAGTGAGGATAAAAGTAATGTATAAAAAAAAGCTTCATGCTTGAGAAACTCACAGTTCAGTGGCAAAGACAGGGCTGCTGACAAAGCTCAGTCACCATGGGACACCAGGACAGTTGCTTACTGTTGTTTGTTGTTGGTTTGTTTGTTTGTTTTGTTTGCTGTTTTCCTATAATGAATTAACCTGGGAAAAATAAAATGTATTCTAGTACAATGCCAGTATTAGTTATCTAAAAGGCTTGGCATCCTCTTCTTGAACATCCAGAAATGGAAACATCTCTTATGTTCTTGAGATAGAACAGAGGGGGTTACAGATTGTGTCACTGGTGTAGGAATTGGAGCTGAGGCTGGCAATAACAGTGAGGTCCTGGACAAAGCCAAGATGATAGTTTCAACAAGAGTGAGAAGAAAGCAGAGATTGTCAGAGTTATATGCAAGACCCAGGAAGGACTGATCATTCAGATCATGGTGCAGCTGAGAGGAACCGGAAATTGAAGACATGCAGCTGAGGTTCCACCATCAATCCGTCGGAGGAAAGCCCCATGGAGTACATCCCTTGTACCTCAGGCAAGGCTGCAACACAGAGATGATAGATGTGTACTCAGTTCAAGGCTGTATCCATCTGTCCAGGAAACATACTAGCACTGAAGTCCTGTGCTTTGCTTTGCATGTTTGGGAACTACACACAAACATCTGAGATTTCTGTGGAGAAAATATTGCCAGGAGTCAGAAATAAGTTTCCTAACAGACTGTGGACTACACAGGGAAATCTAAAGGTGAGCTGGGTTTGGTTGAGAGGTTAACTGGAAACCACCCACTTCCTAAAGGGCTACTGCTGCTCAGATCTACCCAGGCAAAGCAAGGTGGAAACACTGAACTATTACAGTAAGGTCTCCAGGATTCTTAATGTTGGCAACTGACTCAAAATTTAAACTATGATCTGAAATTTGGTATCTGTGTGTCTTAGGGTTTTATCACTGAGAAGTGTCACCATAACCAAGGCAACTCTTTAAGACTTAACTGGGGCTGGCTTACAGTTTCAGAGGTTCAGTCCATTATCATCATGGTGGGAAGCATGGCATCATGTAGGCAGACTTGGTGCTGGAGGAGCCAAAAGTTCAACATATTGATGCAAAGGCAGCCAGGAAGAGGCTCACTTCCACCCTGGGTGGAGCTTGAGCATAAGACCTCAAAGCCTACTTCCCTAGTGATTTACTTACCCCAACAAGGACACACCTACTCCAAGAAGGCCATACCTCCTAATAGTGCCATGTCCCATGGGCCAAGCATGTTCAAACCACCACACTATGAATTCTAGGCTAAGAAAATAAAATTTAAAATGGTGTAAGCTGTGGGAAGTGGGTAGAGAAGTTGGATTTTGACATGAGGTTAAGGGTGTTATTAGACATCAGCAACAGTGGAAACAATAAAACACCACATCTATGAATTTGTTTGTCTACTTTTTCAACCATTATTTATTGGCTGTCTCCTGTATGAAAATGGGTTCTTTTACTCAAAAACACTTAGTAAAATAGACACCTGGAAGATTAAAAAAATTATCAGAAAAATTCAAACCATAAAGGAAACTGTCTACTTCAGAAAGAACAACATATAAAAACTGACCATAGTAAGGAGTATCTGCAGAGCCAGGGGAGTTTGGATGTTTCAAGGACAGTGTTCAAGGGGAACACATCAGAAAAGGCTAGAGAGCTGTCAGGGCCAGAGTTCCTGGAGCCTTGGGGAGAAGACCTGAGCAGAGTTTGAAATAATCCTAACATCAGAAGGAAATATCGAGAACCTTAATCAAGAGTCCTACAATCAAGCTGGAGTACTCAGAATCACTAGAGGTTGGCATACGGGGCACGGTGTGAGAGGCTAAGAATGCTGATTCAGGTAAGAAAGAAGAAAATTGATTTAAGAGGCGATTTAGACATGAAGGTAGACCAAAGGTAAACAATGAGTGCAGGATGGAGGAGCTTGCATTTAAAGGTAACGATTCCAGAGTCCTTGTAAACCTATTGAAAAATGGATGGTACCATTCTCTGCGGAAGACTCCAAAATGAAAGCACAAAGCTGTTTTGTGGGGTGGGAGTATGGGGGGTTCATTTGTTTTGGTCAGAATACTAGATTCATGGTGCAAAAGAGAAAAACATCCAAGCATTGACATTTGACAGGTAATTGATTTAGTTTTTAATGGCATCATCCAGTTGCTGTTGATAGAGTATCTTGTCCACTGAGTTTACTGGAAGAAGAGTGAACAGTCCAGAGAAGACGCCATAGGACTATTACTATTTGATGACTTGGTAGAAACCACAAGATAGGGACTCAATATAAGAAGCAGAAGATAGAGAGGGAACAGAAGAATCTCAGGGTGAAACTGGACAGCAACAGAAAAAATGTCCTGAACAAAGAGCAAAAAAGTAATAACTTAAAAATGTCCCTGAGAGTTTACAACATGTAGAACACTTGGGAAAAAATGTCCTTGGAAAACAGAAATAGGAAATATGGACAAGTCTTCTAAGTGTGGATATGAATAGGAGTCAGTTAACCTAGGTGCTGATCAAAAGGGACGTGAGATTAAGGAAAGGGGTATGGGAGAATGTGTGTGTGCAGTGCATGTATGTGCGTGCATGTTTATGTGTGTTCACACAGCACATGAGCATGTGTAGCACAAGTTTATCTTGATGTGGATGTGAAGAGGAATCAGACAAGGAAACATCAAAAACAAAAAATAAGATAACAGATATAGTGAGCCCCGGGAAGCATCAAAAGCAAAAAGGATAGTCTGTGTTCCTTTGCCACACACACACTCACACACACACACACACACAAAGATACAAAGACATACACACAATATTTTACACACACATAAACTGTCTCTCTCTCACACACACACACAGATACAAAGGCATACACACAATATTTTACACACACACACAAATTCTCTCTCTCTCTCTCTCTCTCTCTCTCTCACACACACACACACACACACACACACACACACACACACCCCACTATATAAGAGACATCCTGGCAGTGTGAAGGAACTTTAGTTTCATATCTAGATTATTTCTGTAAAATAGAAAGCAAGGTTATGCCTTGGAAGCAAGAGAGGGGGAGAATTGGGAGCTGGTGATGACAGATTAGGTTGAAAACATACCTTGTAGTGAATAAGAGAGGTTGAATTCCTCATAGAGTTAGGAGCCCCACGGGGCCCTAGATTTGCCCTTCTTTGATGAGTGAAGCATTCAGATTATTCACATTGAGGATAAGGAGAGGGGCACCTTTGTCTCCCCATGACTGGCACTGGCCATAAGGATAAAACAGAGGGAACCTGGTGATGTATATTAGGAGCTCAGAGAAACTGTGCTTTTTCTGGGAGACATAAACACCCATTTATCTCAGATGAAACATGAATAGCATGCCAAAAACAAAACAAAACAAAAACAAAACACAAAAAACCAATACCACTCAAAATCTTAGAGAACCAGTGCTTTTGTTGGGATTACTTACAAGAACATAGATGACTAAAAAGCAGCTACATGACTGAAAGCACACCACAGCAACAGGGACAACGTATGTAAACTGCATCTCCAGAGGCCCCTAAATGACTTGCTAACATGCTCAGAGAGCCTGCCCTTCCCAGAATTTGTTAGTGCTTGTGTAACCTTGGAAAGGGAACTTACAAATCTTGTACGTTTTAGGAACTTTTCTAAGACTTGTTTCTATACTTCCAACATGTTATGATCTCTTTCAAGGAGGAAAGCTCTCAATTTTGATGAAATAGGTGTATAAAAGGTAGGTGTTTGAACATCTTATAGCAAGAATTGTTAAAATAGTAGATTCTGGAATTTATAAGTCTCCATTCATAATTATAATTGGAAACTGACATTTGTGTTGGTAGTTACAACACCTTCCATAAGCCATGCAATATTCTGAGTTCTTCCCATTAACTTCTTACAAACACATGCTTTGTTTGCTGGAACTAGTATTTTTCAAATGACAAAACTAAAGCATAGAACAGTTAACTAGCCCACATAGTTAAAGGATGATCACATAGCTAAAAAGTGGAGATTCAGAATTTGGACCCAGGAAGTCTCATGAGGAGCTCATGTTTGTAACTAAGAGACATTTTGCCATCCTCTGCCTTTTGGTATCTCTTCCTTTGACATCCACAGACTAACATTTTTACCCACTAAATGGAAGAAGAAAATGATCTGGCCTTACATATGTGATACATATGTGCAGACCAGGGATAGGAAGCAGAATTGGGAAGTTTTTTAGCATTGTTTTACTTTATTCTAAAATTGTCAGACTAGGCATAAGACTTGGAGCCCAATCGCAGAGGGACAAGGAATATGTTTCCTTGAAAACTAGCATATATGCCACTAACAGTTGCCAGCCTCTTTACTGCCATTAGCACTAAGACTCATCGAATGGATGTCACTAGTAAGCCCCTGCCACCCTACAGAGGCTGCAAGGCATTGAGGAAGGATAACTGCATCAACCCATCTTCCTCCTGTGCTCCTGATGCCCGGAGTCTCAGATAAAGACTCACTCTATGCATCTGGTTAAAGCACATATGCTCTAGCTTCTCAACCACTCACCAGTTTTTCCTGAACTCAGGTGTGGGTGACTAGAGTTACAGAGAATAAAGTTATAAAGGGGTAAGAAAAGGATAGAATGGGCAAGAACACTTCGTCTCTTTAAAATGTAATCTTCCAGATAGTGGAGACCATAGAGAAACTAGTGATATTTTCAGAACAATGAGATTAAACTGTTCAGTGGAACTTCAGGGATTACGCTGGACTGAGATTCACACTGAAATCAGAAGTTTCAGAATGTCAGTGTTTTGAATGAGCTTAAGAAACTGGAATTTTGTAGGAATTTTAAAAATCACAGATACTTCATATAATCCAGCATTTTTCATTGTGTGTCTTCTGAGATATTTTTTAAATCCTCCAGCTGTATAGATATATCTCATTAGGGACTAAAACTAAGCAACCCCCCCCACTCGTTGTTTTGTTTGATCTAACAATGCAAAACTCATCATCTGCTGGTGCAGCATGTGTGGACAATGGGCTGTGTGAATTAGACATCTTACCATTCTTGAAAAAAGCTCCCTCCTCCCAGGTGCTCGGATTTCCTTCCACAGTCACAAAGTACAGTATAAGTAGAACATCTGGCTCATAAAAGTTCTTTTGAAGGCAAAACAGAATGCTTTTCTGGTCAAAGAACAATAATGGAGAAAGCTATCTAGGAAGATTCCTAGAAGTTGCCTGGGGCGCATCTTCTTCTTCACAAGCCTTCCAAGTGTGTGCCCTGCCTGCTACTTTTCTGCAGGGACTGTAATTAAAAAGGAGTCAGCTAGACCAAAGGAGGAGCAAGTGTCCAATGTCCTGAGTCCACGAGTCAGAAAGCGTGACCAGCGTCTTGTGAAGATTATAAGCTGTGTTTCTGGGAACTTGTCTTTTCTTGTACAAAAGATGAAGGTGATTAGTTACAGAGATATAAAGCTTAGGAAGCAAGATGAGAAATTGAGACCACCCACGCTGAAGCGATGACGAAATTGTGTATTTGATAAGCTCTGTATGGGAGATTGAATGTGAAGCCAAAATACAATAAAATTCCTGCTGTTTGCTTCTCATTTCATGTAGGGGCAGTGAGATTTGCTCAGCTAACACAGCTTAGACAGCACGCATGTCCTCTGACCCCAGGAAGCTTTGCTGTTCACTAAAGCTTTTGTTTATGTTTGGTTTTGCTGGTATACAGACATACCTATAAGCCCCAAGATAATGCTGATTGCTTTAAACATCCAATTAGCTAGTCTAAACCATTCTATAATGGCCTATGAGATGGTTCCTATAAGGATACATGCTCTACTATGTTCATAGCAGCCCTATATATAATTGCCAGATGCTGGAAAGAACCCAGGTATCCCTCAACAGAAGAGTGGATGCAAAAAATGTGGTATATCTACACAATGGAGTACTATTCAGCCATTAGAAACAATGAATTCATGAAATTCTTAGGCAAATGGATGGAGCTAGAGAACATCATACTAAGTGAGGTAGCCCAGATTCAAAAGGTGAATCATGGTATGCACTCACTAATAAGTGGATATTAACCTAGAAAACTGGAATACCCAAAACATAATCCACACATCAAATGAGGTACAAGAAGAAAGGAGGAGTGGCCCCTGGTTCTGGAAAGACTCAGTGAAACAGTATTCGGCAAAACCAGAACGGGGAAGTGGGAAGGGGTGGGAGGGAGGACAGGGGAAGAGAAGGGACTATCGGGGAGTGGGGGGGCTAGAAAAGAGGAAATCATTTGAAATGTAAATAAATTATATCGAATAAAAAATATTACTAAAATTTAACAACAGAGATCTTATTAAATGTATTAGTATCCCTTTGATTTTTGTTCATATAATTGATACACCCAATTTACCTCATGGATCTTAAATTCCAGCATCAAAGAAACAAAAAGATCTTTGACTTAGGTGAGGCCCCTTCAGAATTATCCAATAGGACTCTGCACTGAGTTCAAATCCAAAACACTCAATTTAGACAAAAAAGTAAAATCATCATCTAAATAATTAAAATTTTAATTTTAATTTTAATTGCCTCTAGGATGTGTGGCAAATGTGCATTGAACAAGCAAAGCACTTGAACAAAATCCAGTAAGCTCCTCCTTCTGATTGAATTGTTCACCAGGGGACAGTTACCGAGTGGCCACTGCTTTCCTCTATTATGCTAGTGCAATCAAGGACTGAGGCTCCCCTAACTACCTGCTGCTTCCTTGCAGCTCCACAGCCTTGAGCTCTGCCTGCAGAAATTGTAAGGGTAACAGTCAGTAGCATATGTCAATCATTCTGCCTCAGCAATGTTTCAGAGCTCTACAAATCACAGATCTTCCTTCCTTCCTCCCTTCCTCCCTCCCTCCCTCCCTCCCTCTCTTCCTTCCTTCCTTCCTTCCTTCCTTCCTCCATCCTTCCCCTCCTTTTTCCCTCTTCCTATTTATATTGAAGCACAAGGGTTAAAACTCAACAAGAAGCAGGTGACAAACCAAACCAAGAATGGTAATCTGAACAACAAAGCCTATTATGGATAACGGAAGGAACACCAAGGGTGGAACAACTCACTAGTGAGAGTCCCAAGGAAAGGGTAGGTAAGAGGGGAGGGCAGGGTGGGCTGTGTAGGAATTAGCTCCTGTGAGGAGCTAGAATTAGCCTTTACCCCTGAGGAGCTGTGAGGAGGGTACTGGTGGCATAAATTCCTCCCCCTTTACCCTCTTCCAGTGATTCTCACTGATCAGCCCAGCTGGATGTCATAGAGCAATGGAAACTGTCAACAATTTCAGAACATGTGTGGCTCCAGGGGCAGGAAGCAAAGCAGAGAGGGCAGGTGTGGGTGAAGAAAAGGCACTGAGCATGCCACTAGATCCTCAGACTCTGCATTTGATTTTGGCTTAATGACATAATTAACATGTCCTTGAGACCATTATTATTTTTCTCTCTCAATTGGATTTTTTTTAAATTCATCTGTCTGCTGAGTACAGGGCCTATTTTAATTTCAGAGACCTTGACTGTCTGGTTCCTAAACTCCAAGACTATTTCAAAAGTTTCAGTCCAAAGTAATCCTTTCAGAAACTGGTCTGCTATCTATATCACACAGTGGGTTGAAAATTTAAGTGTCTACAATTTATTTTAACACATGCTAGTTCAATGTTTTCTGAACTTATACTAAAAGAATAAAAGACTAAAATCTCTCAGTCAAAAGCCAAACTAAACTGCTATCTTGGTTAAAGTTATCCACATAATAAATTCTGTGCTCAAATTCACCCACAGTTGTGGCATGTGGTTTCTACTACCCTACTTTATGCTGCAGGTGGACTGTGCTACCAGCCCTGCCCAGGTTCCTTGGGATCCACAGATGAAAGACATACACACACAT
Organism: Apodemus sylvaticus; assembly: GCF_947179515.1. NCBI lineage: Eukaryota > Metazoa > Chordata > Mammalia > Rodentia > Muridae > Apodemus > Apodemus sylvaticus. The sequence continues at coordinate 55,497,350 of NC_067480.1, read as the reverse complement.
TAATTTATTTTTATCATGCTTTTAGCTCAATGGCCAGGCTCTTTTAAGCCTCTCTCAGCTAGCCTGCCCTTCTCTTTACTTCTAGCTCAATACCTCTAAATCTTCCCTCAGCTCAGTTACCTTAAGTTCTAGCTCAGCACCCTAAAATCTGCCCGCAGCTGAGTTGTGTTTCTACTCTCCTGGCTGCTACCCAAGGCCAATGGCCACTCCTCCAAAGATCCCACATGGTTGGTGGCTCTTTCTTCATGTGACACATGGCGAAATGTTCTTCTCTCCTGCATCTGCTACTTGCCTGTGGAAACCTGGAAGTTCTGCCTGTTTCTCCCAGCAATTAGCTGCTAGCATCTTTATTGATTGATCAAGAACCAATTGTGGAGCAGGACCTTCAACATTTATTCTCAATCAGAGCATCAGAACACTCCCTAGACCCAGTGTCACAAATGTGGTGGTTTGAATATGTTTTGCCCATAGGAAATGTCACTATTAGAAGGTGTGGCCTTACTGGAGGAGGTATAGCCTTGTTACAGGAAGTATGTCACTGTTAGTGTGGGTTTTTGAGGCCCCTAAACTCTGTGGTTCAGTCTTATGAAGAACATTGAGCAAGATGGAGCAAGATGAGAAAGGAAAAAAACACAAAATATGGTTCAGCTGTTAAAGGGGCACCAGGAAATGGAACAGAGCTAAATCCTGTGCTCAAAAATATTAAATGGAATCATAGAGTGGTATCCTGGGGACAAGATCCCACCCAGCTAAGCTTATTGTTTGTGTCTTTGCAGTTGTACAAGGAATAGCTATATCATGTTAAGCATAATTACCTTATTATTGTTTTCATTTGGACTTTTAATCTGTAATGAACCACAATTCATAAATTGTCTTTGGAGCATTCAGGAGACAGAGGCATGCAGATCTCTAAGTTCAAGGTCAGTCTACAGAACAAGTTCCAGGACACTTAAACTGAAGCAATGAAGGAATTGGAAAACAGAAAGCTGGTAATGAGGTAATAAAATGAAGGGACCATGTTCTGGCCCTGGCAAGCTGCAGAATTCAGCAGCTTCAGACATATGGCTATGACCTTAGAGTCATGAGTTTAAGGGGTTACTGGACAAATTGGTGCCGGTTACCTGGAGCTAAGAAAGTAGTGGTGCTTGAGAAGAGAACAACATTACTAAGGTGAAATCTTCTGAGAAGTGTTTCTGAGAGCACAAAGTTGTGTTCTAGAGATAGCCAAGGTTGCATCTTATGCTGCAGCTGGACTTGATAATAAGTAAGACTCACCCAGATGGTACTGGTTTTGAAGGCATGAAGGGGTCATGGGGAACAGCTGATATTTGGCACTAGTGAAGATAAAGGCTTCATTGTAGTTGTCGGGCCAGGACTGAAGGGATCATTCAAGGCTTAAGGCTTTCACCAGGAAGAGATCCTATGAGAGGCTATTGGTGAAGACTAGTTACAATTAAAAAACCACAGTGTACTGGACATGCCAATACCATGGTATGACCACCAAGATTAGCAACGGTAGTGGAGTGGAGTCTACCAGGCCAAAAGTGCTACAGAGAGCAGAGCTGGAGAAGTGACCCAAGTCCTTTAGAGGAGCCCAGAAGATTATGTGTGGATCTCAGACATTAGAACAAGAAGCTACAAAGTTAACATTGCCTTAGAGACCCCAATATGTCAGAGATGCCAGAGCCCTGGAATATCTGGCAAAGAAAGCTGCTAACAGGAAGTGAAACCAGCAAAAAAAAAAAAAAAGTGTGTTGCAGTCAACAAAGATGAAAGGAGTTGAACATCAGCCATGGAGATGCAGAGTTTGGAGTTTGTCCAGCTGGTTTTTGGTCTTGCTTTGGTCCAGTATTTCTTCACTATGACATTTCAAAATGACAACATATATTCTTGATGTTGGAAGTTTGTGATATTTTTAATTTTGATTGTATATGAGATTAGTTAAGAGAATGCATGAATCTCAGAAGAGACTTTGAACTTTAGACTTTTATACATTGTTAAGACTGTGATAGACTATGGGGATGTTTGAAATTGGACTAAATGTTTTTTTTTTCAATATGCTATGGCTAGGTATGGTCCCCATAGACTCATGTGTTTTGAACAAGCGTATGGAGGAGAGGGAGTGGAATGTGGTGGTTTGAATATGCTTTGCATGAGGAAAGTGGCACTATTAGGAGATGTGGCCTTATTGGAGGAGTTGTAGCCATAGCTTTGTTAGAGGAAGAGTGTCACTGTGGGGGTGGCCTTTAAGGCTCCTAAACTCATGCTCTGCCCAGTACAAAAGAGTCTCCTTTTGCTACCTTTGGAAGAAGACATAGAACACTTAGTTTCTTCTCCAGCACCATGTCTATTTCCTGTCTTGTTCCTGTCATGATGATAATGTACTGAACCACCAAAACTGTAAGAGAGCTCTAATTAAATGTTGCCCTTTATAAGAGTTGCCTCAGCCATGGTGTCTCTTCACAGCAATGGAAAACCCTAACTAAGAAAACACACCATGCAGTTTTGCTTGAATCTGGAAGGACACATGAAATTCAGACTAGGAAACCATAAAGAATACTTGATTGTCAATTTTTCTGAAAATGGTTGTCACTCTTTCTTGCTTTAACACCCTAACACAGGCCAAAAACACTCTCCATCTCCTGCCATGTGAGATCTCTTACAATAATAAAATTCTCCCTGCTCAGGTTTTCTATGAGAAGCCTCACTTAATGGTATCCATCCAAAGAGTCATAGGAGCCATTTTAAAATACAAAACCACTTCAAATCTCACATGGGTTATTTTTCAAGCATTCATCAGTTTATTTGAGTAGATTTTCAATCAAAACATCATGTGCCTTAGGCTGGCTATCTTGAATACCTTCTTTTCTAAATGGAAAAATAATCAGGGGAGATCAAGTTACCTGACCAAGCCCATCTCTCCAAACCAGCCATCAGGATTGAAGACAGACGCCAGTTGGTGCCTCAAGACAGGTGATGAGAATCCAGAGATACTTGAAGAATAGAGTCTTGACACTATCTCTTCATTTGTTCCACATATCTACAACCAAGCCAGAGTTTCTTAAAAGTAATTTAAGAACTATCTAGCCCACAATAAAATCAGGAGAGGTGAGTTTCTGGCTCTTTATGACAAATGGGCACTATCTGGGGTAGGCTTTAGTTAGACTGTATTAGAATTAGAGCTATTCTACACAACCCCATTCTGGGTCACAAAGGCCTTTATAGTGATGATTCTAGATGTCCCCTATGATTATCGTTTGTTCTTGAGGACCAGTGTTGCTGAGTTAAATACTCCTATTCTCCAGTCAAGGGCTGACTAGGTCAGAAACAATAGGCTCCAGTTTTCAAGTCCTTTTCTTCTTTTGGTCCCATCTATTGATTTGTTCTTTTTATTCGACAAGTCAATTATAAACATTTCTAAAAGTCCTATCAAGGACAGCATGATGTGGTCAAACCTCACAATCTCAATATTCAGGAGACTGATGCAGGATGATCTGTGTTCAATGCTAGCCTAGAAGGCACAGTGAAATCAGGTTTCTCTAAAAAAATAAAAAAAATGAAAATCAATCAAAAGACAGATGAAAGTGATAAGGTTACAGCCAAAGTGTTTACTATTTAAATATAAAGATTAGAGTCTGATTCTCTGAACCCATGTAAGGAAAGCTATGATGGTATGTTCCAGTAATCTCTGGAGTAAACACCAAGGGAGCTGAGACAGTTAGATCTCTGAGAGGGGTTGACCAGCCATCCTGTTTCACTCAGAGAACTCAAACAAACCAACAGGGGATGGTGTGGTATATTAAATGAGAATGGTCCTCATAGGCCCCCATGTATATTTAACTGGTAGGTCCCTATTTGGTGGACTGTTTGGGGAAAAAGTTCAGAGATGTGGCCTTATTGGAAAAGGTAGGCTTTGAAGTTTCAAAGGCTCATGCCAGGCCTAGCCTCCTTCCTCTCCCTATCCTTCTCTCTTCCCCCTCCCACTCCTTGTACCCCTCTCCCTCCCCCTCCTTGTACCCCTCCCCTTCCCCTCTTCTTTTCTTCCACCTCCCCCTCTTCCTTTCCTCCCCCTCCCCCTCTCCCTTTTCCTTTCCCTCCCTTTTCCCTCCCCCTTTCTCTTCCCCTCCCCTTCCTTTCCCCTCCCCCTTTCCCTCACCCCCCTCCTCCCTCATGCCTGCAGAACAGACATAAGCTTTCAGTTACTGCTCCACCTTCATGCAGTACTGCCTGATGTGGCTGCACTTCCTACCATGATGGTCACAGACTCATCTGAAACCATAAGCAAGTGTCCAGTTAAATGCTTCCTTGTATACATTGCCTTGATGGTGATGTCTTGTCATACCAACAGAAAAGTCACTAAGACAGATGTTACCAAGCTGGTTGTCTGACCTTCACATGTATACATACAAAGGTGAATTTGCATATATGCATTTGCACCCACATGCATACAAACACGCTCATAAAACAAACCTAAAACAAGGAGGGAAAGAGATGGGAAAAAAGAGAAAAGGAGGGAAGGAAGGAGGGAAGGGGAGAGAAAGGGAGCAAACAAACCTTTTGTATGTTGTGTGATAGAAATTCTTTGTTCTAGAGAAGAAGCAACCCCTCACAGAGGGAATTGACAGAATAGATGAACTTCTTCCTCCCTGCCTTTATTTGGCTTAAATTCTATTTTATCTAATTATCGGGTATGTGCTCTTGGGCAATTTTATTAGCCTCTCTTAACCTTGAATTCTTTTCTTCCCTTTTCTCTTCAAATTTTGGGTGATGATAAAAATCCTATTCCAGGAGGCTGCTATAATGACTAAATAAAAATGTAAATCCCTCGGGGTGTCACCTACACTACTGATTAAATAAACATTAGCTTCTGCGCATCCCTGCCCCTCTCTTCTCCACGCCATTGAGCTCTTTATGCTCAGGTAAAAGCTGCTGCACATACAAGCAGGCTGGGAGCAGGGAATTTCACCTTCGGATGGATCGGAAAGGCTGCTTCCACTCCTCCTTCCCCACAGAACACCCATTTCCTCAACCCCTCTTGACATTGGGAGTGCATCATGGTTTAAGAGTACAGTTGCTTATTCTGCTCGTATAGAAGTTGAACTGGTGAAGACACGTTTTTTCATTCTGGGCAGAAATCTGTCTGTCCATTGATTCTTTACAATACCACTTCTGCTACATTGTGGAAATAACCTTAGAGTTAGATGTGAGGTTCCAGAAACTGGTTAGCTTTGTGACCTTAAATAAATGACCTGTCCTACTATGAAATAAGCATACAGCCAGCCTCTTTCAGGACTCTCACAAATGCTCCCTGGACACTGTACTCCACACTGCCCACCACTTTGCACATGCACACACACACACACACACACACACACATGAAAGTACATGCTGGTAGTACTTTATGCTTGGGAGTTTTAAAAGACAATGGAATATCTGTAGTAAAAGCTACCAGAGAAAATTCCTGAGAGCATTGTGCTGGCAGGCAAAGGCTTTTCAGACACTGGGCAAAAGGGACAAAGTTGTGACTATAAGATAGGACAAAGAGCAAACATTCCAGGATTTCCGAGGCTATATGTACTACCCAGGGTGTGGATGCTTAAGAAATCTTGAGGTCCCGGGATAAAGCCTACTTGATCATGGTGGATGATCGTTTTGATGTGTTCTTGGATTCGGTTGGCAAGAATTTTATTGAGTATTTTTGCATCGATGTTCATAAGGGAAATTGGTCTGAAGTTCTCTTTCTTTGTTGGATCTTTGTGTGGCTTTGGTATCAGCGTAATTGTGGCTTCGTAGAAGGAATTGGGTAATGTTCCTTCTGTTTCTATTTTGTGGAATAGTTTGAAGAGTATTGGTGTTAACTCTTCTTTGAAGGTCTGATAGAATTCTGCACTGAAACCATCTGGTCCTGTGCTTTTTTTGGTTGGAAGACTTTCTATGACTCCTTCTATTTCTTTAGGCATTATGGGACTGTTTAGATGGTCTAGTTGGTCCTGATATAATTTTGGTATTTGGTATCAGGAGTGGCCCCTGGTTCTGGAAAGACTCAGTGAAGCAGTATTCGACAAAACCAGAACGGGGAAGTGGGAAGGGGTGGGTGGGAGGACAGGGGAAGAGAAGGGGGCTTACGGGACTTTCGGGGAGTGGGTGGCTAGAAAAGGGGAAATCATTTGAAATGTAAATAAATTATATCGAATAAAAAAATTAAAAAAAAAAGAAATCTTGAGGTCTAGATGGGTCATTTAAATGAGATACAGCACACAAGAGAGAGGTCTAGAAGGTTTTAAAGTCAGAAAGGGGGCATTCAGAGAAAGAATTCAGACCAGTAGCTGGGAACCAGGAAAGCCTAGAGTTAGCGATGCCAAATATATGTGGCACGCTGAGAGAAGTGTGAGCTGATTAAGGTTATAGGATATGTAGAATATGTATCAGGACATATCAGACATTTCTAGAGATGGAGCAAGAGGAAACATGGTAGATGACTCCAAGATTTCCTATCAACATATCAGCATGCCCCAAACAATGGGGCTTTGAGCGGAGGCATTAAAGTAAGGAGGGAAAGAGACTCTTGTGGAGTCCAGACTAGAAATAGCAAATATAGAGTCACCTGGGCAGTGAAGGCAGGACCGGCGCAGCTCTGCAGTGGTGCACACACTGCGGTGAACTGCCTGTGCTGACTCTGGGTTCCCAGCAATCTGGTTTATTTGAGCCTATTCTTCAAGTCACAGTAACTGGGTATCTCTCTTAAACAGTTCCTGTGATACCATGGTTACTTATGTAGATCTTATCCTTCCTGTCAGACCATACCATACATTTGAGAGTAAGCATCACAGCCAATGCCTTTGTTACTATTCAGTCTGTCTCAGACAGTGCCTGTGCTCGGTAGATGCCGATTAATAAATGAACAGATTAAGTGGGAATATGATGTGGATCCCAAACTGGCCATGTGCTTGATGAGCCCTTGTGCTGAAGATGGAAACCAGACAGAACGGCATTGTAAAATTGGTTTGAGATCTGCCCAGGCACACAGCAAAGAAACAATATATGCAAAGACTATTTAAAGATGTAACTCTAAAACAAAACCAGGATTTTTTTTCTTGGCTAAAACTAAAGAAGTCATTCAAATCAGCCAGTGTGGCGTGATGCTGCAGGCCCACTAAGCTCAAGGGACACAGCAGACAGAGGCAAGGAGAGGCTAACTCCTGCTAGGTTTCCTTTACACACTGCTGCTGAGAAAACCACCTAAAGCTACTGTGGTGTAGGCAACGGTGATTGTACTGTGCTCATGGATTCTGCAGGCCAGGGACTCTGAAAGGCAAAGGGTGAGTCTTCTCTCTAGGGTCAAAGGCATCCTTGTAAGAGTTTGATGGAAGGCATCACCTGGCTGATGGGTAGAGGAGTTGGCTCAAGAGAATCCATTTTCAAAATGACTTCATCTGGAACCCTGGATGTAATGGCTGAAGATGGTCTCAGCGGAGACTGTAAACCTCTGAAGAAAACAAAGTACAGAGAAGATGGAAAATGAGATGTAGTATCCCGCCCTTGTCTGCCAGAGCCCTCCTCCAGGGGCTCCTTGCCCTTACACAGGGGTCTGGGAAGTGTGAATAACTGAAACTGTCCAAACAGTTTCATAGCTTTAGTTTCATAACATAGGCTTTGCTATGATAGACTTTAACTTATAAGTTGAGCATGGGAAGACATTCATAACAGCTAATCATAAACTAAAACCATTATAATACATGCAATAAAAGTTATTTTAAAACTTATGAGTTATTTCTGGACCTTTCCAGTTACTATTTTCAGACTCCAGTCATAATAACTGAAATCGGACAGGGGGTCATTACTGCACAGAATAGTGAGTGCTGGTGAGAACGGAGGAGAACGGGATAGTCCACGGGTAAAAACAGAATGGAAGATTCCAATGGAAAATTCACTTCCCTTGAAACTCAGCAGATCTACATCTGGGCAAAATACTAGAAGTTTTCTCTTACTTCCTAAGATGTTCTTCATTTTATCATAAATCTCCATGACCAGGGCTAGTTGAAGGCAGAGAGAGGTTACCTGAGCCATGTGTCTCTGGGTCTCTGCTGGAGAGTTTCTTCCCAACTGGGGATCAGCAGATGGATGCAGTCTTGGTCCAGCTATGTCTCAGTTCTGATCAATGGGCCTTATTCATCCTCCTCCGGGCCAAGTAAGCAGCCCAAGTATAGTCTTCCTGTGGCAATGACAGGGACTCAGGAATGCCTCAGAACATATGGAACCCTGATTTGGGTAATACTTTGCCTAATAACATTCTTTTGGCCAAAGAAAGGCATATAGTCAAAACCAAATTTAAGGGGCAGGAAGATATATGCGAGTGGGAGGGACCAGATTAACAGGGTAGAGGACATGGATACAGAGAGCTGTAAGGAGCTGAAGCCATTGGTGACAGCTATGACATCCACCACAGAACAAAGCAATGGCATGTCCTATATTCATGGAAGACAGAGTGGGTGATAGATTGTGGAGTTTGACTCCCTAGAGTCCTGTGTAACCATGGAAATAAATAAGCCACAGATACTGCAGCAATGTGTATAAGCTTCCAAAGCAAGATGATGTTGGAAAAGTAAAGTTTCAAAATAAAACGCAGACTATTAAATCATTCCTGAGAAGCCTTTAAAAGAAGCACATGCTTTTGTGGCTATACAGACATGTGCTAAATATGGATACGAGAGACACACCTCAGCCTCACAGCAGTGTTTACCTCTAAAAGAAGACAGAGCAAAGGGAGCCTGAGGAGAGACAAAATGGGCTGCACTATGTCTGTGACACCGAACTTCCTAATAGAGATGATATGGCAGAAAATGGGAGAAAAACTAACATATGTAGAATATGATTGCTGAATCACATAATGCTTTTTCTATGAGTCGGTGACTGGCCAAGAAATGTGTTTAGAGAGCCAAGCAAATCGTATTTGGCCCCAGTGTGGAGGTGCCTGTCTGCTCCACAGGACAGGGGTTTCTGACCAGTCCAACCTCTTTCTATCCTAGCCCCTATCAATGCTTTGAAATTGTTCCAGATGTGTATGCGAAGAAAATTAGAGAAAAAGAGAGTCCCCGGCTCCAGCTCTCCCAAACACTGTCTGGCTTTGGTTCTAAACCAAAGACATACAAATTCTTGCTTGGCATGGATATCTGTCTGGCTCTTTCCTGAGTCAGCAAATCAGGTCACAGGGACACAGGATCAAGGTGCCTTTGTGGGGAGGACCGAGCTTGGTGGGAGTTAGTGAACCTGCTCTCTCCCTCCCCCCCCCCCCGCCCTTTTTAAATTAAACCTTTATCAGAGCATCTCAGAGTCTCTTCATCCTCAGGGAAATGAAAGGGACTATTATGGGAAGAAAACAAACCCCAAATTTTGTTAGCAAATATTAAGAAAAATTTCAATCATGGCCAACAGAAACTGCCAGATGGCCGGGAAGTAAATAGTGGTTCTGTGCTGGGGGGGAGGGGTACAGTCGGAGGTGCGGGGGAGGGGAGAGGAGGGGCTTGTGGGGGATAGCAGGGCTCTCTCAAGAACAGTGAAGCAAAAGCTCAAAGAGAATGATTTTTAACAGCATGAGATCCGATACTTCTCTTTAAAAGCATCACAGAGTTTATTCTCCTGTTGTTTTTTGCCTTATTTCACTCTGAAAACACTGGTTTTGAATCAAAATGTGCATGCATCTGGAAAAGCATAGAAATTATCTAAATGCAATGTCAGGTTTCTGACCTGCCTTTGCTGTTGACGCTTGGATGACTGTATTAATATGTATTAATGGTAAACAGATGAGGCGTCTTTGAAACAGCGGCTTAATTGAAGAAAATGGGCCTGTGGCTGCGAGACCACGATGGGCAGTCAGTGCAGTTTGCAAAGGCGCTCAGCTGAAATGAATATCTTCGCCCATTGCAACGCTGCACTCAACAGTAATCTGAATGGTTTTCTTTTTCTTCTCTTTTTTACAGAAAAACTTTTAGTCACTATCCATGATTTTGAGGTTGCATATGGTGGTCATAAATAAAGAAGAAAGCCTCTCTCCCTTTCTCTTCCATTCCTTTATTTGGTATTGATGGAATAGTTTTTCTTCAAAGCACATCCTGAATTTTTCCATTTCTCTTCCTCTCCACAACTCCCTCCCTACCACTGTCACCCAAATGACCCCCCTCCCACATGACAGTGGTGGCTCCAAGCTGCTCTCCTGTGGCTACTTGATCCTATCTCTAAACAGCACAAGAGTCATCTCTCTGAGATACAAACTTGGTCATATGACTTCCTTGAAAAAAATCCTCCTTTTGCTCTCTGTTTTCCTTAAAATCCTTGTCTTATGCCTATAGCCATGACCCCACCTCCCCGTAGAAGACCACCAACTCAACTCAAGCTATGTCCTCCCTCCCTAAACACCTGCTATGGCATGATTTTCATTTTCAATCATAAGTATGACATGCTTGTATAGGGAAATCAAATAATTTTGCATGGACCAGGAAGGTGGCTCTGTGGGTAATGTGTACAAGTTGCTGAATCAGGATCACTAGAAGCCACAAGCATGGCAGAGTGAGCGGGCAACCTTCCTGCAATCCCAGCAATTGAGAGATAAAGATGGAGACTCCTTAAGGCAAGTGACCTAGCCAGACTAGCAGAATTGGCAAGCTCTGGGTTCAGCAAAAGACCCTGTCCCAAAACATCAAGTGTACAGAGTGATGGAGTAAGATACCTCTAGCTTCCAGAAGCACACATGAGCACCAGCATAGGCATGTGCCCCACACATGTGAATACACATGCAAAATAATGTGAAATGTATACTGAGGAGATGTCTCCCCCTCCCATCTATTTCTCTGAGGGAAGCTGTGTTCAACTATTTTGAGATACTCTTTGGAATTTTGCACACATATCTCAAGTCTGAACTTTCAATTTTGTTTTAAGGATATTCTGTTGTCCTCTAGCTGGGAAGAGGAGATTTGATCTCTTAACATCCATTTCCAGTGAATCCCCCATAATCAGTTTCCTGCTCATTATGATGAGATCAATAGCCTTTGTCTCCATTTGACTATGCCAACATTTTTACATCTGAGCCATGGAACAGCAGAGCTTCCACTCTTCCTTCTCTGAATGACTTTTATTTTCCATAGAGTTGATCATTACCATGTGTCGCCATTGGCTCGATTTCCTCACTGGTGTCAATAGTAAACTCTTCCTCAGGAGTGTGAACAGCTCTGTCATCTTTCAAACAATTGTGTGCATATCAAGTTTAATCTTCTTAAGGAATTATCCTTGACTGGAGCTCATCATGTGACAGATCTCATCATGTGACAGGCTTCATCATGTGATGGTGGCTATCATGCTGACCCTGCCTTTGTCATCACTTTAGTGGAATTGCAGGAGGAAGCTAAGTCAGTTTCCTTGTCCCTTACCATCCTCACCCAAATGTCCCTCACATCCCTCTGATTCTCAAAGCCTTGACATGCTGACTCCTTTACCTCGCAGCTCACTCTGACCTTTCCCTAATTTCTTCTCAGCTTTTAGAGCTGAGTCATTTCAGAGTATTCGCTGATTCCCACTCAATGGTCAAATTCTTTCCTAGTCTTCCACTCTTGCTGGGAAGCTCTTAACACAAGTATTAGTGCACTGCACTAATGTCCTAAAATATTCATCTTGGGGTTTGTTCTGCCTGCACAGCTAACTCATGCATGTTTCCCTAATCTGACATATTTGTCTACCAAGGAACAAACAGGGATTTTTTTTAGAGGATGTGATAAGGATGAGAAGCATCTGATACCCCATCTTTTGACTTCCTGTAAAATCTTGTGAGAATTTAAAGGGCAGGTCAGGAGTGGGAATAGAAAGAAGACCCTGTCCTGGGGATCCGATAAAAGACAAAAGTGGAGTCTGCATCAGGACACAACTAAGCCATCTTCAGCCAGCAGCAGGGAGATCTGGAAGACACCTACATTACCACAGACAGTGGGCCACTTAAAATACGCAACAGTTTAATTAATAATACTGGTTAGTATATAAATAAACATATGCTAGTATTATAAATAAAAATTCCAAAACATACTTTCTTTTACCTAAATTAACTAGATTAAGTATGATATAAAACTGCTAATGTGACATTGAAATTGTAGCACAAATCATTCATTAGCACACTCTAAAATCTAAGGCATCCTTGGGCCATAAAATTTGATGGATATGATCTTGTGTCCACTCCTAGAGATGGAAGCCTCCTGGTGGCCAGGCTCCACCCTCTGCAGGCCCAGGATCCAAATGTAGCTTTGTTGGTTAGCTCTCAGGTACACCTTCGACTCTCCTATCAAGTGTGGGGACAGCTTCTCTGCCCGAGTGCTTTCTCTAAGGCCTCTGGAGCTTATCCCTTGAAGGCAAAGCCCAGAAATGCCAAAAAGAAACCTCTTGGGAACAACCTCAAATAATGGTAGACTGGCATCTAGGCAGGCAGGCCAGCACTTTCACCTCATGTTGTCTGAAGCTCTGGCTGCATTGTCTGCTCTACTGGGACCAGGAACAAAGGAAAAAAAGGAACAAACAGGCCAGAATGTGGGTTCAGAGCAGGGGAGGTAACAGAATTCTCATGGTCACTTGCTTAAGCTCAGGGCTTCCTGATCCCTAAACAGGGTCTTACGGAACCTTCGCAACCTCTTCTTAGGCATGGAGTCTATTTCTTCCCACGAGTATAGTTCAGTTTAATTCTTGGTGGTGTGTAGAATTAGTTTTTTCTCAGCTCATTATATGATGTTCCTACCCTATCCTCACCACACACCCCACACACCAAGACTTTAGGAACTGGGCACAACTTCCCAATGCCTAAAACAAACCATTTGATGTCCATTATATGCTCCACAGATCTGCACTTCAAGTGCCCTAACCAGAAAAGTCTGTACCATAATGCATGAAATCTCTGCTTTAATATCACATATGCAGGGATTTTGCTAAACTATATTTTTATTGCTTATTGAAGTTGGTCCTGTTATTTCCCAGTTGGTACAAAAACATTTCCATATTTCAATAACTACTAAAACTACATCAATGCACCTGTGAGATATCAATCCTGCCTGTGGACTTTTCTCCATCCCAGAGTGGACCAGTACTCAAAGCTACCTACAGAGCCACAGATAACCCAGAAGATCATATGTCCATCCCCAGGACTTTCTGAAGTCCCCATTCAAACCCTGTCTCCACGTCTATGTAATGACTCATCCCCAGACTCTCAGGTTAACACAAATCTATATTATTACTTCTAAAGCTTCTCTGGATTAGCTGACTGGTTCTCCCTCAGGGTCCCTTCTGGGCTTGCAGCAGAATGTCAGACAGGGATGCCATTGCCAAATGGATACCTCAAATGGCTTTGCCTACATGCTTAGTCGATGAACTGGGATCCACAGAAGAGCTGGAGGATGACGTCAAGAAAATTTCTTATCACGTGGCCTCTCCTCAAGTCCACAGCATGTGATGCCTATAAACCACAATAACCAGTGCTACAAGATACTCCTAAAGGTCAGTGGTGACACTCATATCTTGATGGTAACCAACAACTCTCTAACGGGACATAAGACAAGCTCAACAGGAGGGAAATCATGCCTGGTCCTGGAAACCTAGCCACCTTCATGGAGCTAGTGAGGTCATGGATCGTAGAAGAGAACCTACTACCTCTTTACTAGACCAACAAAATTTCTAACTGCATTCTAAATACTTACCCTTACTCTCTGTGGTTTTGAATGAGATCTCTCTCTCTCTCTATCTCTCTATCTCTCTCTCTCTCTATCTCTCTCTCTCTCTCTCTCTCTCACACACACACAGGCTCATGTATTTGAATGTTTAGTCCCCAGTTGGTAGAACTATTTGGGAAGGATTGGAGGTGTGTATTTGTTGAAGACTGTGTCGCTGGAGACGGGTTTCAAAAGCCCATAACATTCCCAGTTAATTCTCTCTCTGCCTAATGCTTGTTGTCTCAACATGTGAGCTATCAGCTATTGTTCAAATGTCATGTCTGCTGCTGCCATGATGGTCATAGACTCACCGTCTGAAACTTAAGCCTCCATTCAATGATTTCTTCTCTAAGTTGCCTTGGTCATGGTGCTTCGTTACAGCAGTAGAAAAGTAACTAAGACACATCTTCAGGTAAGTGTAGCTTTCAACCCTTGTCAAAGAAGCTTCTATTCATAGCTGACAGAGACCATCACAGAGAACTACAAGTGGCCAAACTACAAAGACCAACTGCTCATAGAGTGCCTATCCCAGCAAACATACATACCATAGCAATATGGCTGTCTCAACAAGACCTAAACATTGACCAATAGATATGCAAGGAAGAAATCTTACAGGGTTCCATCATTAAGCAAAGGCAAGTAAGAAATGCCGAGAAAGGAAGAATTTAGTCTTCCCCAAGGATGAACTCTAGTTGGTTATTTATATATTTATATATAAAAGAGCTGGAGTGTGGGGACACAAGAGGGGTTGGAGGAAGTAAAGAGAAGGGGAAAATTATGTAATTTCATTTTAATGAAGATTTGCAAATTATTCCTTTATTTGTGTATGTATTTTGCCAACATTTGTGTCAGTGTACTATTACATGCATTCCTAGTACCCATGAAAGCCAGAATCAGGCATCGGAGCCTCTGGAATTGAAGTTACAAATGCTCATGAGCCACCATGTGGGTATGAGAATCAAACCTGGGTCCTCTGGAAGAGCAGCCAGTGTGCTTAGCCACTGAGCCATCTCTCCATATCTGCTTTTAAGACTTCAATTTCATTAACGTGTATATGTATATCTGTTTCTCTGTGAATATATGCACATGTGTGTGCTGGTCCCAAGGAAGCCAGGAGAGGGTGTCAGGATGAAGCTGGAGTTCTAAGTTTTGAATCATCTCATATGAGTGCTGGGAACTGTACTCTGAGTCTCTGTAAGAGTAACAGGCACACTTTTACACTGAGCCATCTCCCTACCCCACTATTCTTTTTGTTTTGTTTTGTTTAATGATATTTTCTTAACCATTTCCAAATGCAAAAGCCATTCTTAGTATTCAGGCAAAACCACAAAGCAGCAGGCCATATCTGACCCACAGGCTGAAGTTTGACAACCCGTAGTCTAGACTAATTTCTAGAGATTCAGGGACCATGTTTGTCATACTCACTCTCTTGAGACCTGTATTATCACACCAAAGCAGTTCTCAATAAATATTTATTGAGAGAATGAATAGTTGATTTATAAACAAATTATAAAAGCCCTAAGTAAGAACGTCTCTGAAAGGCCTTTAGTGAAAACCTCAACATCCACCTCCCTCCCCCAGTTCTCCCACTTAAAATCTACATCCAAAATTACATATGCAGCCTTATTGACATTCCTCTAGAAATATAGCAGTGTCGGTATACGAAAGTCTCCCTTACCCGTGCTAAATGTGCCCAGAGCACCTTGAATAATCGGAAACTTCAATACAAATGAGTGATGGAGGCTTAGTGCCTTCTCAGCTTCTCCAAGAGTTTGCAAGCACAGGCCATGAATCAGTAATAGCAGCTCTGAGCCACAGGCTACTGTTAAAGTGCCGGTAACATGACACTGCAGAGGCACTGAACTGCCAAAGGTTGTCCCGGAGAGTCTTGCTCAAATCCCCTCATTTTCCAGCCATCCTACTGGCAATGCCCAAACCACAGGCCTTAGTGCCAGACCATTTTTACTGTCTTCCATTTTTTTGTGTTCCAAGTTGTTCCTCCTCTTCCTGCCTTTCTATAAATGACACCAGAAGTTCCTAGTTCCCGAGGCAGGAAAGAGGAATTTCCCTTCTCCTCTCTTTCTTCCTCATCACCTTACCTTTCCAATTGCTACAGCCCATTTAGTTCCCATTAAGTGTTCTACACCTACAGAGTCTTCTGGCCATCCTCACCGCTCGCTCCTCTCTCATCCCTACACAGCCTCTCCTGCTTCCCACCTACACGGCCTATAGCTCTCAATTCAGGAGTAGCTTTCAAATGGGACTCAGTAGTTATTGTCTTGTTTGATAATCATTTGAATAGCAAACTTCTTAAAGTAGAGCCCTGATCATGTTACTTGGCTACTCTGGAACATTTGGTGGTCCCTAGTACTAGCCAAATTAGATAATCTCCTCAGCATTGCATCCATTAGAAACTAACTTTTTAGCTTCATCTCTCATACAGGGCCTACATTTTTAGCACAACAGAAGTGAAAAGACTTGTCTTCCAATATATATTCCTTCCTTATTAGAAATAGTATTATATTGCCTTTGCTATAGAGCCAGGATCACTGTATTTCCAAGCTTACCTTACAGTTAGCCATGCATATTTTTATCAAGTATTAATGTTCTGATTGTTTTTTGTAATTTTCTGTTATATTTTGTCAACCTAACACAAACCACAGTTATCTGAGAAAAGGAACCTCAATTTAGAATTGCCTATAGTTCAGTCTATGGTGCATTTTCTTGATTAACGATAGATATGAGCGTGCGCACCCATCTGGGCTTGAGGACACCCCTCAAATGGTCTTGAGTCCTATAAGAAAGTAGGCTGAGCAAGTCATGAGGCAGCAGTAAGCAGCCAGCAAGCATCACCTGTCCACAGCTTCTACTTCTGCAGGTCCCTGTCTTGAGTTCCTTTCATTTACCTGGGCTATTTCTTCCCTACATTGCTTTTGGTTATGCTCTTTATCACAACAGCAGAAAAGTCATTAAGACATCTGTAAAATAGGAAGTAATAGAAACTATTGTGCACAACCTATAGAAAGCATCTTTCCGTGGTAAAAGGTATTCCCTCTCACACATCTCCAGACAGCTGGGCAGAGTGTGGGTCTAAAGGCAGTGGGGTGGGTCGTCATCTACTATAAGATAGAAACCACTTGGTAAGGATGTAAGCATGCAAGGAGCCTGGGTTCTTGGTGTTTGGAGATATTCTACCCAGCCTAATCCCACAACTGTCAGGTTCCCTTATGTGAGATGAAACCAAGCTGTTATCTTGCTCATGCCATGGCTACTTCGCTGTCTATTCCTCGCCCCCACCCCCACTCCTCTTTTAATCACTTGCATCTGAAGCCACTTTTAATTGATACCAGAGCTATTTCTTATGTTTCCAGAATGAGGTCTCCTTGCCCTCGGGCCTCCCCGTTCTCGGCATCCGCTCTGGAGTTTCACCCACGCCCTTGCTAGCTCTAGTTTTTATGGCTATGCATATCTTTACCTCCCCAATCTGCCCACTGCCAAGACCTCCAGGCTAGACCTGCCCACTGCAAAGACCTCCAGGCTAGACCTGCCCACATCTCCAATTTCAAGCTTCTTCCACTCCTTAGATTCTTCTAACACTTGCTTGCTTTCTTTGTTTTGAGGCAGTGTTTCTCCATTACCTCAGGCTAGCCTCAAACCTGAATCTTCCAACTTCCACCTACCTGGAAATACAAGTGGACACACTATGCCTGGCTTGTCCTCTAGACCCTTTAATACACCTTTGTCATGCCTTGCCTCATAGTGGTCATGTCTGAACTTGAGTGTTCTTCATTCATGTGAGAGCAGACAGGCTGTGCAACTGCATGACTTACACACAGTAGGCATTTGCTGAGACACATTCTAGGAGTTGTTCCAACTTACAGGGCTACTCCCTCCATTGGCAACTATCCTTCCGTCTGTCCCCACCTTCATGCTTTACAATATGATTGCTCTGGATCATTGATGGCTTCCCAGACTGTAGATACCATCCTCTTAGCTAATCTGCTATCCCACTTCTGAAAAATGAGAGCAGAGATGATAAAAAGGACACATCGTTCTGTAGTGTAGGAGAGGAAGAGGTCCTGGTGACTTTCTAGCATTTTGCCTCGACTGTTCCAGAAGGTTGGTATTTTCCTATTTTTGGATTATATGAAACACTTTTGATTCTTATCATAACAAATATCTACCTTTTCTCCCAGTGGAATCTTCTTGTGAAGGCTAGGCTAACCTGGGGCACCCCAGTCTTCTTTCCCCAGTCTCCTGAGTGCTGGGATTACAGACACAGATCATCGGCGCCATCACAGCAGTCCCCTTTCCATTTAGTTCTTGCTTACCTTTTGATCCATGAACCACAAATATGTGTCTATGTATACATATATTGGTGAAATAATCTTTAAGTACAATTCTCTAGCTGGAGGGTCACAAATGGTTGTGTGGCAGAGCAAGGGATCCTACAACCATATGAATTTGGTGACAATCCTACAGTAGCCACCAAATTTCTTCTTCGTACTTTCTTTCTCCAAATTGTTCTCTCTTTGAGTTTTTTGTAACATTTGTAAGACAGTTTTTGCCCAAATTTATCAGGATCCTTGAGCATCCAGCTTGCAAACTACAATGCAATATGGTCCAATCTTCCCTGCCCTCCTGTGCCCAGTGCCCAGTGAGTCTTCCCGAATTAGCATCTCTTCATTTTTATCAAGAGAAATCTAAGCTACAATAGGCTACAGTTTTGTTCTGTTTTGTTGGGGTTTTTTGTATTGTTTTGTTTGTTTGTTTGTTGTTGTTGTTCTAATCAAATTAAATTAACTTTTACCAAAACTGAGGTTTATCTATAAATTAATGGAAATAAAGAGAGGGAAATACTGTATTCTCTTGATGACCTAAAACTTCTGACCACAAAGTGAATGAAAAACCAGAAGTGAAAAAGGTAAAGAAAAGTGAATTTCAAAAAGTGAATAACTTCAGGTTTGAAAATGGACTCTGCTCTCCAGTGTGCTGTAACTTAAATACATATCCCTCGGTTTCAGATTTCAGCAGACAGCTGGAAACCCACACAGGATGCCAAAACGGTGTGACCTACATTTGCAGCTAGGCAGCCTTTTCCTGAAGTACAATCCGGGATTCAGAATCTTTAGCTTGAAATTTCTTTGGGAGTATTATGTGTTCTGGATAAGAGGGTAACAGACACATTCCAACTTTTTGCTTCCAACGTCTTAAACCACATTAATCCTCCTTTCCGTCCTTCAAACACAAGAGCATGCAAACAAAAACCATGTGCTAGAAATGTTTTCAGGTCTAAAGTATTATTGGAGAAACTAGAGAACTCTTTTGGTTCTTTGGAAGTTCAGCTATCATACTGTATTTCTGCATCTTCAGGATTAACATAAACTCTAAAATAAGAAATTTCATTCTGGGTTACATCTGCTTCTGATTAATGTGAATAAAATAAATAAAGCTAAATGATGACCAACCGTTACAGAGTCTCCCCATGCATATGACCTGTGGGTACCTTTTCAGGAGTCAAAGGCAAATGTTTAAAGGGAAATTCCTAGATCCTCAAGAGTCCCCGAAAGAGACTCCTCAAACCTGTCATCTAAGTCTTTAATGTGAGTATAGGGTTTATTTAGATGGTACTAGAAACTAAGGAGAGAGGTGTTTTTCAGATCCCTGGTCCAGGCCGGATTTTTGCCTCCTGAACTTCTGACCCCTAATCTGCAGTCTGTAGCAATGCAGTCAAACCCTGAGGTGGTTATCACATCTCAGCAGCCTTTGTAATTGATATCCAAGAGTCAACCGCCTCGCCAAAATTTTAGAAGGAATGTGACTGCCACAAATTTTTAAGGTGCCTTCTCCGATCTTCATAAAAGTCTCTGTATTTTTCCCACATCTAACTGACCTGTTCACTTTGGAAGACATTCTTGCCAAACTATCAAAATTAAAATTAATCATTTTCTTCCAAAGGGTTATAACACCTCTGTTTTCCTGCCCATAACATTTACACAACCCACACAGAACAGTCTGTCCCCTCTCGCCCCAAGCCTCCTCTCCCTAACCATCACACCTAGTGTGTCCATCCTCAGGACTTGGCCAAGGCCAGTTTTAAAAGATTCAGAAGGTTTTAGACTCACTGTACCAGTCATAGACTCTCTTATCTACACGCCCCTGACTTTTCTGTATACCTATAAATCCACTCAAGTACCCTAAAATCTACCCAATAATAATAAGTTAAATACTACTATAAGCAAGACTCCATATGTGACAAGTACTTCCAACTAACCAAATGGAAAACAGAAAGCCTCTCCTTGTATTAAGAACATGGTTAATAAATGTAGATGGGATGGTGGATTTAGAAAATCACCAATGGATAAGAAACATAATTGATATTGACTTAGGCAAGAATCATCAGTAGCTCCTCTGGAGGATAAAATTATAAGGAGAAACAGAACATTATTGTCTCAAAACAGCTCCCTACAAGGCCTATTATTTACAGGAGAAAAACAGTAAACTTTACAGTTGTGCTATCTAGCAAAACATACCTTGAGGAAACAGCCAAATGACCTGCCATACTGGGAGAAAGCACCACCATGTGCCTGCTGATCAGATGTGTGGAGAAAGATGCAGCACCACATGTGTGCTACCCCTGCCGTAAAAGCATAAGGAGGCATCTGATTATTTATATTAACAGGCTGCCTGAAAAACATCAGCCCCATCTGTCCTCTTTTTAGTGTTCATATTTGGGGCCAGAGAGACGGCTCAGTTAGCAAGTGCTTGCTGTGCAAGCATGAAGACCTGAGTTCACAGCCCAATGCTCATATTAAAAGCTTGGCAGGCACCTATAATCCCAGCAAGCAACATGGAAGCAGAGACAGGCAGATTCCCCAGTACTGACTCAGTATGAGCACACGCACGCACACATACACACACACACACACACACACACACACACATGCACGCACACATGCATGCACATGTCACAATAATACATCATGAAGTAGGAAAACAAATGATTGTGTACTGAGAACAACAGAATAACTAACTGCAATCCATAAATCCTAAAGTTCTCAGGCAACGCAGAGCACTATTAGAACAGTTAGGAGAGTCTGAAATAGGTCTGCAAGGTATTGCGCCAATGTTAATTTCCTGCTTTGGACCATTTTGCTGTGTTATGTAAGGACAGCTTTGTACTTCAAGAAACACACTATAGACCCCAAGAGATATTTAGTTTGCCATCGAGATGGTCACAATAGTCTCCTCCCTGTAAAGAAACTGGAACCCTGCATTAAGACCAAGGAAGACGATGGCTGTTCAGGATTTTATATCACAGGGACTGCACCACAAGATGCCATTAAGAAGATAACACCTGTGCCAAGTGCTCACACAGGACTGCTTCCTGTCAGGATTACACTCTTTCCCACCCCAGCACTAAATAAAGGCATAAATGTACAAATATACTCGAGCATGAGGGGGTAAAACAGCGTCAGAGACTCCCAGACAGTTCAGAAAACAAAGGAGAGAAAGCTTCTAAAAATCAATAATAATGATGATGATGATGATGATGATGGTAACTGACAGCATCTCAGTGAGTGAAGGGGTTTCTCCCAAGAAGCTTGAACTCAGTAGGCTGAGTTCTATTCCAGTAACCCCCATGGTAGCAAAGGGAACGTACTCCCACCAATGTGCTCTCTCTCTCTCTCTCTCTCTCTCTCTCTCTCTCTCTCTCTCTCTGTGTGTGTGTGTGTGTGTGTGTGTATGTGCGTGTGTATGTGTGTGTCTCTC
Source organism: Apodemus sylvaticus (assembly GCF_947179515.1). Classification (NCBI taxonomy): domain Eukaryota; kingdom Metazoa; phylum Chordata; class Mammalia; order Rodentia; family Muridae; genus Apodemus; species Apodemus sylvaticus. Next base: position 55,475,847 of record NC_067480.1, on the reverse strand, counting down.
TCCTTATCTCTCTCCTTCCTTATCTCCCTCTCTCCCTCTCTACCCCTTTCCCCCTCTTTCATACAGAATAAATAGATGTAATTTTTAAAAGTAAAGGGATAAAGTCAAAAGAACCAACATTACAAGAAATCAATCCAGCCCCCCTTGGCTTTGCGTCACAGTCTGAAGTCCCATTCACCAGGTCAGACCTGGCAATCCCGGCTACTCCGCACCCTTTCCCATTGCCCAGCTGAGGTCCTAAGGGAATCAATCCCCAGTGTCCTCAGTCTGCCACATCCAATAATCCCTGAAAGCCTTGTCCCACTCTCCAGTATTCATACCCAAGACTCACTAAGCCCCCAGCACCTTATAACAAGCAGTCAGTTTACTTCCAGCCTCCCCACAAACTGTGAATGGCATAAATGGCATTGACTCATCTTAGCCACATCAACAGCACTTCACACATTCTTAGCACTTAGTAGGTTCTCAGTACACACTGGACGGATGCACTATCGGTTAGAAGGACCTTTGTGTCCAAACTGGAAAGAAACGTGGGTCTTTTTTGGGAAGATCTTAAGGAACATGTTTGATTCTGAAGCAAAATGCGTGCATGAAGAAGAGTCTTTGGTTTGTTTGTTTTGTTAGCTTTGTTTGTCTAGGCCTGTTTCATTGTTATTGCTGTTACTGCGACTGGGCTAGAATCCCATTTTTGGAGCTACTGTCTGGCTCCAATAATGACAGACAGGATGAGAACAGGAGCTTCCCACTCTGCCTTCCCCTGATTTGTAGGCGTTCTCATGTCAAATGCAGCTAGATTCTTCTTTAGACTCTGGTTTCCTACTGCTTCCCATTTGGTAGAGAAAATGAAGTTTGGCATAGGACATAAAATGTATTCATTAACCTTACGGCAGCTTCAAAATGATGCTTAAATAATGGCTTTATTTCTCCTAAAAACATTTTTCATCAAATTGCTGGAAGAAAATAAAACTCCAGAAGAGATTCACATGAGAAACGTTTTGGTTTTTGTTCCCATGAGGAGTGATCCCAAGACCATCATCCATAATTTCTCTCACCTGCTTGTGTCTAAACAAGAACCTGAAGCAAAGGTGACCTCCTAATGCCCCTGAAATAAACCATATTATACCAAATAATGCAGAACACCAAATTCAGTGTGGATATTTTTGTTTTGTTTCATTTTTTTTATTATTTTAATGTATATGGGTGATTTGTCTACATGCATGTATGTGTGCTGCATGTGCTCAGTGCCAAAGAAGGCCAGAAGAGGGCGTCATATCTCCTAGAACTAGAGTTCCAGATGTTTGTGAGCTGCCATGTGGGTGCTGGGAATCGACCTTGAGTCCTCTGAAAGAGCAGCCAGAGCTCTTCTCCTCTTAACTACTAGCCATTTCCCCAGCCCTGTGGCTTTTGCTTTATAGTAGTTTTTTAAAAACCATTATTTCCTTGGCTATATACGTGGATGTCTCTGTGCATATGTTTATGTGGATGTTTATGAGTGTGTGTGTGTGTGTGTGTGTGTGTATGAGTGTGTGTGTGCTTGAGTGGATACGCATGCAGAAGACAGGTCAGTATTAGCTGTCTCCTGCTATCATGCTCCACCTTATTTTCTGAGACAAGTTCTCTCACCTAACTTGAAGCCCCTGAATTCAACTAGACTGCCTGGCCAAAGGGCCCAAGGCTCCTCCTGTCCCTGTGTCCCCAGTGCAGGGATTACATTGCCGTTGTTGGCTCTTTCAATGGGAGCTGGGAGAAACTGAGGTCTTTAAACTTGTTGAGAAAGCACTTTATCAACTGAGTCATCTTCCAAGCACAAATATTTCCTCTTTCGAATGATGAGAAGGAAATGGGAGTTACCTGAACCAGTTTGTTTTCAATTGCCATGCTAAAGTATCATAGCCAAAAATAACTTGGGAAGGAAAGCGTTTATTTGGCTTCAACTTCCCAGGCCACTGTCTGTCACCATGTCTGTCACTGAAGGACACCATGGAAGGACGTAAAGCAGGAACCGTGGAGGCGCTGCTGACTGACTGGCTCATCATGGCTAGCTCAGCCTGTTTTCTTTCTTACACAACCCAGGACCACCAGACCAGGGCGCCACTACTCACAGAAGCTTCCACAAATGTATACACGGGCCACTCTGATGGAGGGCATTCCTCATATGAGGTTCCCACTTCACAGATGACCCAAGAAGAAACTACACAGTAAAGCCACTTTGGTGAGAAAGTTGATTCCTTGAACTGAAACTGGTATCTTTCTGATCTATCCTTCATTCCTTTAGGAAAACATGTCTTCAGTCGCAGAGTCGGGGGCTGGTTTTATTTTAATGGAAAATAATCTCTAATTTTTTTTCAGAATCTCAGCAAGTTGCAAAAAAGATTGGGAAGCATTCAGAGAATTTTCTCAAAAATTCATTCCTACAGAAGTTAAACTCAAACACAGCTCCAGGGTGGTCATCTGCCACCGGACTTAACACCAAGGTTGGCACCGTTTCATAGTGCGCTCAGACTTTGAGTTATTAAGCTGGAGGAGGACAAAGCAATCTGCCTTGCACCTGAGTAGCAACTGGACCAGCGTGACAGGAAAACATTTGAAGAGTAACTTTTCAAAGAGAAGCACAGGATGTCTTTTTTTAAATTAATTAATTAATTAATTACTTTTTTTACACTCAATATTTTATTCCAACTCCCCACCCCTACCCCCGACCCCCTCTGATTGTTCCACATCCCATACCTCCTTCCCACCCTCTGTCTCCACGTGCATGCCCCCACCTCCCACCCCACCTGACCTCTAAACTCCCTGGGGCCTCCAGTCTCTTGAGGGTTAGGTGCACCATCTCTGAATGAACACAGACCGGAGTGTCCTCTAACCTATGTGTGCTAGAGGCCTCATATCAGTTGGTGTAGGCTGTCTGTTTGGTGGTCCAGGATTTGAGAGATCTCCGGGGAGGGGTTCCCGATTAATTGAGACTGCTGGTCCTGAATCAGCCACTTCTGTCCATTTGTTGGGTGCAAATATCTGCATCTGACTCTTTCAGCTGCTTGTTGGGTCTTCCAGAATGCGGTCATGCTAGGTCCCTTTTTGTGAGTGCTCCATAGCCTCAGTAATAGTGTCAGGCCTTGGGACCTCCCCTTGAGCTGGATCCCACTTTAGGTCTGTCGCTGGGCCTTCTTTTCATCAGGCTCCTCTCCATTTCCATCCCTGTAATTCTTTCAGACAGGAACACTTATGGGTCAGAGTTGTCTTAATGTTCTTTAAAAGGCATTTTTCTTCAAATGGGACACAAAAATAGTCCAGACTATGAAAGAAAGATGAATAAATTAGGTTATATTAAAAGGTCAGTGCTCTGCTCATCATAAAGATAAGCAGATCCTCACTTGATGGATGGTTCAAGTCACACAAATGACTTGACTCAGATCATAGATTTGGTAGTTTTTATGAGAGGGCCAGGAGAGATGGAGGGAGGGAAAATTTTGCAGAAAAACAGATCAGCAAATTGATAGGCACTTCATAAAGACACACAAACTGTCACTAAGAATCTGAACTGCTTCCCAGGATCTTTCGTAATCAGCGAGCTGAAGCTAGCTGGCCTCAAAGCTGAGTGGCTCGTTTGGTATCTGTACATGAACATAACCAAGTCGTGGGGCTGTGAGGACCACCCTCTGCCATTTCTGATTTACTTCAGCCATAATCTCTCAGGGAAGAACAAGTGGGTCCTCTGTGATCAGGCTCCTGACTGCAGGGCCCCTCCTAGTTCTCTACCACACAGTCTAATGAGGAGTCTGTTTCTGCAAAGTAACCACGGGGCTGCTACTCACCTACACATTGATTTGCTGTGCAGCCAAACTAGTGTAGAGCAAATAATATACATCTTAGCTTTGCGCCCTCCAAAATCAGTGATTTCTTTGTTAACATCAGGTCTGATTGTGTGGTGTAACTTACTCCGCTAGGTTGCCTGACATCTGAGTCCGTCCTCCCCACCCTCACCAATTTCAGTTTGTTCAGGATTTCCAGTCTGTAATACCCTGGCCTCGCAGCAAACCCAGTGTTGTAAGGCAAAGCCATTGAGGTCAAATAAGGGGCAGGGCTTGGAGTGGACGCTATGATTTAATAGACGAGAGGCCCAGAGTTTGCCTTACAAATCCTTGTGGAGGTGTCTTAGCTGTCCCCACTTGAAAATTCCACTTGTCCTTATCATTGTCCTATACTCGCAGGGTCCCAAACTTGTCCCAGATTTTCATCAACCCTTTTTGGCTGAGTGGTGCAGACGTCCTCCTAAGAAGACTTCCAGCTTAATCCTCCATGCCGTGTGCCTGGCTTACAAGAGCCCTTCTCACACGGAAAACCAATAAATACTCTCTTTCCAGCACTTTACATACACAATTTTAAGCCTCAACTTTTTAACTCTCTAATCCCAAATCTTGACATTTTCACCACCCCTGAAGCATATGGTAGGGGGGACAGGGACGGGGTTGGGGCCCAAGAGAAGAAATCCTGAGAACTTCTGGGTGGGAGTGGCAAACCTTGGTTACTGTTTAAAGACAATGACGTGGTGGTGGACTCACTAAAGACCCTTCTACCTCTGAGAAGACACAGACCTCCACAGTTAGCTGAGAGGGGTGTAAAGATCCACATAAAAGAAGATTCACCAATGACCAGAAGAGAAGAGTTGGAGAAAGTTGCTGGAAAAAAAACCTGCAAAGTGGACAAGATCCCTGGTGGGGAAGGAGGAGGAGCATGGTGGTTAGAGTGAGCACAAGATCTGAAGGGTTTCCAAGGCAGCTCCAAATCTGAAAGAGGCCCATGTCTGCTATTGTTTCTCTTAGGTTCTTGACTTTCTAGCAGATTTTTAAATCTATTATGCTTTTTGTTATTTATAGCTTATGGGGTTGTAAAAATTTATAGCTTCTCCGTAAGTTTAATCTTTTACATATTAAGTAATATGTCTCATTTCCGTGTTGAACATAGTTCACTTAAGTTTAGAGCTTACCTGAATGTTAACATTACCCTTCTGCCTGCCTGCCTGCCTGCCTGACTTCCTTCCTTCCTTCTTTCCTCTTTCCCTCCCTTCTTCTCTTAACACCGCATCCCACAGGAAACAGTTGCCTGTGCTCCTTTATTTCTTTGTGTTTCTCTTTCACTGTAGCACACTGTGCAATAATTAGCACACAACTAGATTTTGTTTTGGTCCCATTTTGACAGTGTCTGTCTGTGAGTGGGGGAAATCAGTTGGGCTGGTCTACTGCAACCAGTGATATAGGTGATTTTTCTTTCCTTGTTGGTGTGTGTGTGTGTGTGTGTATGTTCCTTTTTCAGTTTTATTTTTATATTTTTGTTTGTTTGTTTGTTTTGTTTTTCGAGACAGGGTTCCTCTGTATAGCCCTGGCTGTCCGGGAACTCACTCTGTAGACGAGGCTGGCCTCAAACTAAAAAATTCACCTGCCTCTGCCTCCCAAGTGCTGGGATTACAGGTGTGCGCCACCACCGCCCAGCTTATTTATATATTTTTATGCCTTCCTTTTTGCCCTGTTTTTCATTGTTTGATCCAATACTTTCCCTTTTTCATTCCATATGAAATTCCATATTTCTCGTATGAATTCAAATGTTTGTTCTCCACTAATCGCTAGCTTTGCTCTTCTGCTCGGCTGCACCTGCTTTTCTGTGCTCCACTAAGAGCAGGATATTTGACAAACAGGATGCCCTCTCCCTCCATCAGTAGACTCCCTCTCCCTCTGCATGTTTCTCAGTTCAGCTGAGTGTGACGTTTAGAAAGCTTTTAAAATCCTCATTACATTTGTTCCTTTACTTGTTTTTCTGGAGAGGGGTGAGGTGAACTTTTGCCACAGTGCATGCATTGGAGATCAGAGGAAAACTGTTTGACTTAGTTCTCTCCTTCCACCATGTAGAAATCAAACTCAGATCGTCAGACTCGGCAGCAAGCACCTTTAACTGCTGAGCCATCTTTCTGCCTCTAGAATGTTTTCACTGGCCCCATTATACCATGCAACCTTAATTTTAGACAGATAATTCAGTACTTTAAATCTTGGACTGTTTCCTAAATTTGTCTGAGCTGGATCAATGAAAGGTGCTAACATGTAATATAGCAATGGCTAAATTTGTATTAAAAGTAACACTCATGAAAAAACCTAGATGACAGCAGTTGTATTTCATGCTCCTCACTCTCAGGCCATCTCTATGCTGAGGAGATACTCTGTAATAAATGAGCTGATGTATGCATGAATAAGCTATGTGTAAAAAGGCATACATCATCCAGGATGGACATAGTTTATGTCACAGCACAATATAAAATGTCATTGTGCTTGTTACGTTTGTTTGTTGTGACAAAACACCTGAGAACATGTAGCCAGAGGACAAAAGACTGATCTTGGCTCTCAGTTTCAGAACCCCCAGTTCACGGTCAGTTGGCTTTGTATTTTCTTGGCTGTGAGGAAACTGTTGGGTAAAATGAGGAGCAAACTACTTACTGATGTTATAACCCTGTCAGAAGGATCAGGTGGAGAGAAGGATGTAGGGGAGAGGAGAGTGAGAAAGATGAGGAAGAAGAAATGGAGGGAAAGAACGAACAAGAGAGAAAGTCATCCAGGGGCAGGAACACCCTTCAAGGTCACTCAAGGTCAGGCCCCTGGTGGCCCATTTCCTCCATTAGCCACCTCTGATTAGCCACTGGGCTACACCACACTCACCGGTGGGTTACTAACGTTCGTGATGTAAGAGCCCCCCTGAACCAATCACCTCTTGGAGGTCTTCCCTACAAACCTGCCACCCCGTAGGCACATATTCAACCTGTGGACCTCTGCGGAACATCCCACATCCAAATCGTGACTGATTTATATGTTACAAAAGAAATACAATAAAGTCTTGTTTTCAGCGAAGACAGGCACATTGTCTGTTGCATGCTCTACGGTCGTTCTCTCACACACTTCAGAGAGGAAGCAGGAGAGCTAGAAGCACTTGGTGAAAATTGAGGTGGAAAGGTGAGCGGCGGGAGAGCTGCTGTCAGGGGAGGCACCAGTGACCCTCTCATCCTGCATAGGCATCCGTCACCTCTGCAGCAAACAGAAATCAGTATAGTTTGGGGAAAATCTACTAGTCTAGAAATTTAAGGAAAGCAAGGAACTTAAAACTAAATTCACAATTCCACCCCCATTTGTAATTTATATTAATTTTTATTTAAATATTATATTTAAAGTACATAGTCATAGTAGTCAGTTAGCAGCTACATAATATATGTCTGAAAAAGAGTTTGAGTCTTTTTGTCTTGTTTTTATGGGAAAATATATTTAAGGAAAACGTGTTGTACATTTTATTCATGAAAGAGCTGTGTATTCTCTTGCCTCCTATAACCTCTGTGTTTGATATCACAGCCTCTCAGCCTCTCTCTAGGTGCCATGTTGGCTCTCGTGACAGCACTAGAATTTAAGGGGTGAGAGTGACGACTATTCGCCCAACATCTAAATGCTTTTGATATATGAACATGGTAGAATTATATAAAACTTCTCAAAACAAAAATAGCTCAATTCAAGCTAATTAAAATAACTGTGCCTAATCTTCTTTTTGGAATATAGACTAACATAAAAATACCAAATATATGTAAAATGTTATTTGTATGATTACTATATAATGCTAAATGTAAACCCATATGGAAATTGTTTAATAAAATATGATACGCTCACTTTGTGGACATTGGTTTTATATGTCACGTGATCTCAGGTCTCGTGATTTATTTATATTTTTTTTTTGTAATTGTTTTCAGCATCTGACTGTCTCTTAAGAATTTATGTAATCTTCTGTGTCTGTTTTCTTCACTGGCATATTTTAGGTCCTGCATAGTGCCTGCACATAATTAGTGTTCAATTTATGGTTGCCAAATCACTAAATAAGTCATCTAGAAATACAAATACTGCTTAAAAACAAACATTAGATTTAGAATGTAACGTCAGCGAGCAACTACATACCTCAGGGCTGAACATGGCTGGAGCAGAGTGCTTAGCGTGACAGAATTCCTTGGCTATTGTGCAATATGAAAATTATAGACCTGAGGGTGTACCTCAGAGGTAAGACACTTGCCTACCCTTCGCGAGGCCTGGGGTTCAATGCCTAGCATAGGGAGGGAGAGAAAGAATTAGGAAGGGAGAGGGAGAGGGAGGAGATAGGCAGACAGGCAGACAGGCAGACAAGCAGACAGGCAGACAGGGACAAAAGGGAATAGAACAAATTCTATCTGAAGTCTGAACAGGCCTTTTCTAACCCCTGGCTCACCACAGTAACAAAGGGCTGTCATGAAGATTCCAAACACACATTGTCACTTCAAGGCTCCTTTCTGCCTCCATCTTGTCTCTATGGAAGGGAGAGCAAGAAGGGAGCCTATGAGGGGAGAGGATGTCTCTGGGCCTTCACAGTAGGGATGGTGCAGAAACACTTCCTAGGAGACCCGGCTCTCACTTAGACAAATCTACAGGAGGCTGGGGACTGGAAGCTCAATATCATGGCAAGTGTGTTGCAAATGCCCAAAAGCTGGGTAAGCCAAATGCCCCAGAGATCCAGAGGGGAGCAGCCAGCAGCCAACACACCAGGAAGCTTGGTGCCCTCAGATGCTCACACAGTAGAAGTACAGCTTCATGTGGGGTGTGGCCATGCTGCAGGGGAGTCTGGGAGTCACCACAGTAAGGGGCAGTGGAGGAATGTGCAGGACACTAAAGAGTTCTGGAGTTCACAGAAGCACCGTGAGAGAAGACCATCAGATTGCAGAGCCAAACACCAAGGAAAAAGATGGGAAAGTGGGTCCCTTGTGCCTTCTCTCAGATCTGCAGTGCTCTAGTGGCAGCCTGGTGAAGCTGGTGAAGCCTCAGGTAAGACTACAGATTGCCTGAGAAATCTAGTATTTGAGGTTTAGCATTTGATGTTTCATTCATTCCTTCATTCATTCATTCGCTTTACATCCACATTGCTGCCCCCTCTCAGTCCCCCTCCTACCCATCCCACTCCCCTTTTCCTCTGAGGGGGTGGAGATGCCCTCAGGGTATCTCCCAACCATGACACATCAAGTCGGTGCTGGGCTAGGTGCATCCTCTCCCACTGAGATCAGAGAAGATGGCTTAGTTAGGGGAACAGATTCCACAGATAGGCAACAGCCTCAGGGATACCCCTGTTTCAGTTGTTCAGGGACCCACATGAACACTGAGCCCATATATGCTGGTGTGGGTAAGGTGTGGGGACTAGGTCCAGCCCATGCATGCTCTTTGGTTGGTGGTTCAGTCTCTAAGACCCCCAAGGGTCCAGGTTACTTGACTCTGTTGATCTTCCTGTGCAGTTCCTATCTACTTCTCACCCAAATCTTCTACCAGGGTCCCCAAGCTCCATGCAATGTTTGGCCGTGGGTCCCTGCATACTTCTAAGTCAGAAGCTTTATGGAGCCTCTCAGAGGACAGTCATGCTAGACTTCTGTCTACAAGCATATTCATTACTAGTGTCAGAGATTGGTGCTTTGCCCATGGGATGGGTCTCTAGTTGAGCCATTATTGCTTGGCCATTCCCTCAGTCTCTGCTCCATTCCCTGTCCCTGCATTTCTTAGACACAGAATAGGATTGGAATTCTGTGGTTGGGTTGGTGTCCCTACAACTACAATGGGATTCCTGCCTGGACACAGGGGTTGGGCTCTTCAGGTTCCATATTCCAAATGTTGTGAGTAACAGTTAAGATAACCCCCGCTGATTCTTGGGTGCCTCCCCTATCCCAGGTCTCTGGCACATTCTCAAGAAGTCCCCCATCCCCTCTAGCTGCAAATGTCCTTTCATCCTCATGGCCATCTGCCCATCTCTCCTGCCCTTCCCCACACCTGATCCTGAACTCTGCCCCCATTTCTCTCCACATGCCCCTTCCTCCCAGTTTCCTCCCTCGATCTGCCTCCTAGACTATTTTATTCCCCTTTCTAAGTGAGATTCAAGCATCTTCACTTGTGCCTTCTTTCTTAATTAGCTTCTTTGGGTCTATGAAGTGTAGCATAGTACCTGTATTTTTTGGATAATATCCACTTGTAAGTACATACCATGCATGTCCTTTTGAGTCTGGGTTACCTCACTCCAAGATGATATTCTCAAGTTCCATCCATTCTCCTGAAAAATTCATGATGTTTTTGTTTTTAATAGCTGAATAGTTCCATTGTGTAGATGTACCACATTTTCTTTATCCAGTTGAGAGACGTCTAAGTTATTTCCAGTTTCTAGCTATTACAAATAAAGCTACTATGAATATAGTTGAGCAAATGTCCCTGTGGTACAGTAAGACATCTTTTTGGGAATACACTGTACTGGCTGGTTCTGTGTGTCAACGTGACACAGGCTGGAGTTATCACAGAGAAAGGAGCTTCAGTTGTGGTAGTGCCTCCATGAGATCCAACTGTGGAGCATTTTTCTCTATTAGTGATCAAGTGGGGAGGGCCCATTGAGGGTGGTGCGATCCCAGGGCTGGTATTCTTGGGTTCTATAAGAGAGCAGGCTGAGAAAGCCAGGGAAAGCAAGTCAGTAAGAAACATCCCTCTATGGCCTCTGCAACAGCTCCTGCTTCCTGACCTGCTTGAGTTCCAGTCCTGACTTCCCTTAGTGATGAACAGCAGTGTGGAAATGTAGGCTCAATAAACCCTTTCCTATACAACTTGCTGCTTGGTCATGATGTTTGTGCAGGAATAGAAACCCTGACTAAGACATACACCTAGGAGTAGTATAGCTTTGAGGTAGAACTAGTCCAAGTTTTCTTAGAAGCCACCAAATCTGTTTCCAAAGTGTTTGTACAAATTTGCACTCCTACCAGCAATGGAGGAGTGTTTCCCTTGCTCCACATCCTCAGAAGGATGTACTATCATTTGAGGTTTAGGTCCTAGCCATTCTGATGGTTCTGAGAAGGAATTTCAGAGGGCTTTTGATCTTCATTTCCCTGATGACTAAGGACATTGAACATTCCTTGAAGTGTTTCTTGGCCATTGGAGATTTCTCTGTTGAGAATTTTCTGTTTAGATCTCTACCCCATTTTTTAATAGGGTTATTTGGTTTGTTGGGGTCTAACTTCGTGAGTTCTTTTTTAAATTTTGGATATTAGCCTTCTGTCAGATGTAGAGTTGGTGAAGATTCTTTCCCAATCTGTAGGCTGCTGTTTTGTTTTACAGTGTCCTAAGTTTTACAGAAGCTTTGCAGTTTCATGAGGTCCCATTTATCAATTGTTGATCTTAGAGTCTGAGCCATGGGAGTTCTGTTCAAGAAGTTTTCTTCTGTATCAATGCGTTCAAGGCTATTCTCACTTTCTGTTCTACTAGATTTAGTGTATCTGGTTTTATATTGAGGCCTTTGAACCATTTGGATTTGAGTTTTGTGCAGGGTGATAAGTATGGATCTATTTGCATCCTTCTACATGCAGACATCCAAGTAGACCACCACCACTTATTGAAGATGCTTTCTTTTTTCCATTGTATAGTTTTGCCTTCTTTGTCAAAAATTAAGTGTCTACAGATGTGTAGGTTTATTTCGGAGTCTTCAATTCGATTCAACTGATCAACCTGTCTGTTCCTATACCAAAATCATGCGGTTTTTATTACTATGGCTCTGTAGTACAGCTTGGGAGCTCTATAGTACAATGCTGGCATCACAAGGACATGACATCATGCCTGGCTGTCTTGACATTGCACATGCTTATCTCAAATGACTGAAATTTTTATTAATCCCCAAGACTATCAATGTGTATAAATGTATTGAGGTAGCCAGAGTAGCCAGGTGTGATTGTGGATGCCTGTTGTCCCAACACTCAGGAAACTGAGGCAAGAAGTCATCTCAAAGTTCCAGAACAGACTGATCTACCAAGCAAACTCCAAGCAACGTAGGGCTACGTAGTGGAACTTTTTTCCCAACAAATACACAAACCAAATAAGACATTTCAAAACAAAGAAAATGGCTGGAGAAAAACAAATGAGCAGTTTGCCATAAGGATTTTTTAGAGATGGAGAGAGGAAGTGCAGGCAGAGTAGTTCTGCAAAATTGTGGTGTAAGAAAAGTAAAGTCATTTCACAACAGCAATCCACAGACCCTCGCTCATTCGTTAAACTGTTTCTATTGAGGAAGAGAGAAAATTCGTCCACACACAAGCAGACCTCATGAGAAACTATTTCTTAAAGGTGAATGAACACAATGTAGGGAAATCCATTGTGAAGAGCAGAATATGGAAGGGGGTAATGGAACGTCTTAATAGAGAAGCTTGATGGGAAATGGAAAGGAAGAAGGAGAATCTTTCAGTGATCAGCATTTGTCGGTCCCTGTGCTAACACTGTTTGCTTGCCCTGACCCATCACCTCAGCAGTGCTGTCAGCCCCTTGCTTTGGTATGGGTCAGCTAACTAGAGAAGCTAGTAGCAGGTTAGCATAGGGGCCTGCTGGGATACCTCTGGTCCCTCCAGTCTCTACCTGGCAAGGGTTTGGAGTCTGTAGTTACAGCCCTCTAGATCCATCTGATTTCCTTTGTCATCAGCAGCTTCCTCTTTAAAGTTTTGAAGAGACTCTAGTGATCTTTTGCCTTCTCCTTCATAGTCTGGATAGTCACTGTTCCTGTGCATGGCTGGAAGCCTCATCATCTCCTGTTGGCTCTCTTATCCTACCTTTGATTCTTTGAATAGAAGCTCTGTTAAACTCATTTGGTCTTGAGGGAAAGCTCTGGTTCTTTCCAGAAACAGCACCTAGCCTCAAGATTGCTTCTATTTTCAATGGGAGCTAGGAGAGAAGATGTCAAAGAATTCACTTGTAGCCAGTGATGATAAATAGGCTTACTGGTGTGTCCAGAATAATGCTAGGCAGAGGGTATACAATTTCAGACTGTGCAACAGTGAGCATAGAGTCTAATTACTGATAAAGCCAAGAGCAGGGAAGAAGTCTCACTTTACCTGTTTTATAACATCTTTTTTTTCTCGTATTTTTGTGGAGTCTTTTTTTTTATTAGATATATTCTTTATTTACATTTCAAATGATTTCCCCTTTATAAGATCTTTATGAAAAGAAAAGAAAACACTGAGTGAGAGCCTTCGTGCATCCCACCCCAACCTCCTTCAGCGCTTTGTAAATGAGCACAATGCATCCATTTGGCTTTGCTTATTTTAAGCCTAGCGTCCAAATATGGGTAACAAAACCAAGGAAGGAAACTGCTCCCACCGTGAGCTTCAGTCAGGGAGAATAAGGAGGAGGTAAAGGATCTAGAGGAAGAAATGCCAGGCTGCTAGGAAGCCCTAAGACCCAGCCTTTGCCAGGCACTCCCAAAGCCTCTTGTGCTCAGACCCAGGTTTCTCATTTCTGAAAGAACACTCCTCATTTTCCCGTCACCTACCATCCTCCACTAGCATGATGTTTTTCTGCTCTAGACTGCCCATTGCTTCAGACATCTTGTAAGCTAAATACACAAATTCTCTGATGTAGATACCACTCTTGTGTGCAGTTTGCAGGTGGGACAAGTCATTTCTCAGACTGGTGACGAGCCAGGCAGCTTCACAGGGTGTCCTGCCTGCTGGAGCTGTCCCAGTGCCATGCAAAGATTTTCTACTATTTAGGTTTTAGATGTCACGGCCACAGAATCCTTTGACAATAAGGATGAGGGAGACACAACCAGGTAACAGACTCTAAACATCCATTTTCTGGCATTACATGCCTATTTATGAAAATTTTTAAAAGTGTTAAAAACCACCTGGAAATTTTATAATGCTCATGCTTTCAAGGCTAGTTGGGCATATTAATTTTCCATCATAATAAACCAGATTGGTTCTGCTACAATCTTCAATATTTGAGAATCAATGCAGGCAGGCAAGGAGCTGGCTAGCTTTTAATTTGCTCTTTAATTTTCAATCCATGTGGTTCTTAAGAAAGAAATTTAATATATTGATTCACAATTCAGTTCAAAGAAAAATCAGTTCCCTCTAGGCAGCAGGTTTAAATGAATGATCAGGGCAGTCATTGAGTCACTGCTAAAGGCCTGAAATTTCTGTTGCATAGGAAGAGTGTGTTCTGAGGAAAAAATGTTCATGCCTGGGGGATGAATGAAATGCATCCTGAATGAAATATGCTTTCCGGAAGGCATGCATTGGGTATGTATAAGGCATGCATTGGGTATGTATAAGGCATACACTGGGTATGTATATTCATAGAATGAAGAACATAAAGAATAAGGTTGTCTGATGAAGAATACAGCTAATGCAGTGGATGACTAGAACCCAGCGAAGACAGTTGGCGTTAGTTGTCACTGTTTTCTTCATTCTTGTTAATTCTTTCATGTGTAAATGTACAATTGTGAGGGGTGTAGATATGTCTGTGTGATGGATGTGCACTTGTATGCAGAGAAACACACCTATACCATACATGCAGAAGCCAGAGAAGGACATCAAGTGTCCTGCTCTGTCATTTTACACCTTGTTCTTTTGAATCAGGGTCTCCCGCAGAATCTAGAGCCAGGCAAGTGGACAGCAAGCCCCAGTAATCTTATCTTCCCCCACACACACACACACACCCCATACACACAGTTCTGGGGTTACAAGTGCACATGTGGCTTACAAAGCATTTATTTGGGTGTCAGGATTCAAAGTCAGTCCTCATGCTTACACAGCAAGAACTCTTAAACACTGAACCATCTTTCCAGCCCCTAACCCTTACTTTTTTACTAGTATCTCCAATTTTTATGTCTCAAGAAACAAGCAAAAAAAATTTAGAGTGCTATTTAGAAAAACATGTAGGCTTAGATTTTTTAAAATCTGCTTTAATTAGGGTCCTTAAATGCTTCAGCCTCGCTTCTAGAGACAGCAGATAAAAATGTTAATAGGAAAAGAGGGTTGTGGACCTAATTAGAAGTAGTTCTTTGGGGTGATTCCAATTTCCATTGTCAGGACATCAGCAGTCCACTCCAATAGTAAACACCAAACACAAATCAGAAGCAGCAGTTGAAGCTGTTTAATCCAGTAGAAACCTAAGGATCCACTAAACTGACACAAGTTAGCAGAAGCAGCAAGTATCAGCTGGAATACCACGAGAAGACAAATGAAGACCATCAAAGCCTTGGAAGGAGTGGCAATGCAAGAGCATCCTCTCACTGTGTGTGGAGTTATATTTATATGCTTTCTAAACATCATATGTTCCCTCAAGCAACCTCTCCAGCAAAACATCATATGCCCTATCACCTGTCTGCTTCAGCAAAATACCCTCTCACAAATCAGATTCCCAGGAAAAGCATCACATGACACAACTGAGTTTCTAAAGAAACCAGAAATTTTCACTTCAAAATGTATCAAAATTCTATGCCATTGCTTTAAAAGAAATGCATTAATTCAACAAATACAGAAGTGGGTGTGGTGATACAAACCTCTAATCCCAGGGCTTAGGAAGTAGAAGCAAGAGGATCAGAAGTTCAAGGTCATCCTGGCTACATAGGGAGTACAGAGAATTTTTTAAAGGCACTTTAAATGTAATACTCAATAAAGTAACACAAAGTACTTAGTAATATTCAATGGATCTTAGATATATGATGGTAGTCTTCCTGGTGATGCTAATTCACCAAGCAATACGCTAATTGAAAGAAAAATATTCATGAATAAGAAAGCTATGGCATCTATCAGAAGAGTTTTCCTTTCTGTTTGGGTATAATACCAATAAGGTGGTGTTATGAAGGAAACTAACTGGTGTTTTTCAGCACACATATAAAAACCTACTCAAAGCATTCTATAATGAGTCTAATGAAAGATTTGAACCAGCGTGTCAAGAGGCCAGTTTCTTTTCTTAAAACACTTAAGATACATGCTCCCATCTCATGAATGCCAGGGACTGTGGACCCCCTTTCACTTGGGCCACACCTGGGATGGTCTTCAAGGCCAGAGCATGGATAAGAGGGAGGATATGAGAAGAACAGCTCTCTCTAATGCAGAAATTGAGGCTGCAGAAAGGCCGCATAGAGTTTGGGACAGAATACACCATTACTTCCTGAAGCTAGTCAGTGGATACATTTACCTCCCCTCAACCCTCCCTTTCTTTTCTGAGTTTAATACAATTACTAAATAGTTTGGGGAAAGTATAAATACTCGTAAAAAGAGAAAGAGAATTAGACTTTGAAGCACAATTCCAAAACCTTGCTTTTTTTTTCCTTCCAGTTTCTTTCCAAGCATGATGCTTTTGCGTAATTTAATTGGCCCATTTCTCATTTTCTGTCATCTCTTTCTTGTTTCCTAGCCGAGGGGCAGACCACTATACTGTGTGCCATTGTTTTAACTTGTATCATAGGCCTTATTATGCATGCCTTGTCATAGGTAATATCAAAATCCATAATCCTCACCTTCAGCTGAGTTAAATATAATTGGACTTAAAACAACCAATTACGTCCTCAATTCAGCTGGTGTGCGAGGTGAAGAATGCAATTTCCCTGAAGGAAATAAGACTATCCTAGCTCTGTAAGATGCATTTAGAGGAACCATAACATTGTCCATATTCCTTGCCAGGCCTGTTTCCCACTGCACCTCCCTGAGCTCAGGGGGGTTCCAACACACCATGCTATCCACCACTCCAGAAACATGCCTCTCTTGCAGACTTCCCTGCCTTTTCTCTCTGCAGCGAAGCCCTCTTCAAGCACTGTGACTCCCCTCTAGAATTCCCATTCCTCCTGCCTAAGCTCAGTGGCCACCTCCTGGAATCCAAAGGCCTTCTTAAAGTTTAGGATTACTCTTCTCCCATCATTCCTTGAAACCTATCACGTGTTCTAATATCATGCCTGGTTTTTTTTATAGCAATTGGAGTCTCTATTGTTTCACTTTGTATCCTGTGAATTCATTAAGGATAAGACTTTTGAAGTTTTATTTATATATCCAGTTTATCCCCCCACATAGAGTACCTTTGCTCTGGGTGGCATCCCGTAATTGTTTTTATCAAATAAATAACCAACCACCCAACATATTGTATGTTCAAAATCCTCATGAAGCTCAAATATGCTTTCCTCTCCCCAGGAGAATTTTCTAATAGACCTTCTTTCCCTGTTCACATCTATAAGAAAATAAATAGAAAGCCCCATACAGAGGAAAACGCTAATGTTGGTTTTTGTTCTCCCCGCAGCATCTCTGTGTATACAACTATTTTCCTCTAATCATTGCAGTGAACTTGTGTCTGATGTGAACCTTTCCTAATATATTCAGCTCTCTAGCCAGGAATTTTCATTAAACTGTGCCCTGTACTAGATACTGCATTGCGTCTCTGCATGACTGTTTGCCTTTTTTATAACACAGGTGAGGTGCTCTCAGAACTGTCGTATTCCTACCTCTTTGTTATTTGAGATGATCTTAACACGTTTTCTTTGAAGTAGTGATTTCTTTTTAATTAAACCTTGAGTCTCTTAGAGGATGTCCAGTTCGACAGCATGAAAACCGTATGGTTGGTTATTGAAGCCAATAAATCAAAGAATGTTTCTCTCCTGCCTTACTCTTCAGAAGAACCTGTTTAGTGTCTGCTCCAAATAAATGTTCATGTGCTGGCCCGATCATGCGACTGTATGAGCTCCACAGTACAAGGCAGTATTCTGTGAGAACTGTTTGAGGTCTTCTCAAATTTGAACCCAAATCTCAGAGCTTCCTGCCATCCTTTTGCTAGACCTCTGTATAGTTGTTGATTGATTATAGACCAGCTCTCCATCACACTCCTAAGCATGGCTCCAATGACATTTATGGCTCTGTGCTTCCAAAATGTGTCCCAAGAGCCAGCTGTGCTAACTCAAGACTCTGGTCCAGTTGTCTTACGGGTGCCTTGGACACAAGAGAACATTGCAGGCGGTGTCTCTCTATCCCTCCATGCTCCAGACGATGCTGTGTCCAAAAACAACTAGACAGGAAGGTTGGAATCTAGGAAACTTTTTAGCTCAGATATTTATTTAATAATGGAAACATTGGTCCAAAAATTTCCTACACAGGCCTCTGTGTGCAGATGGATTTATTTATACATAGCTACAAAAATACCATTTCTGCAATGCTCAAGGAGGGCTCAGTATTTAATCTTTTTTGTGTGTGTGACTTCTGGAAAAACTCTTTCAACTGGAAAATATAAAAACTCTTTTTTTTCCTTCCTTCTATAAGCGTAACCAAGACTACAAAAAGGAAAAACGGAAAACAGAGCATGTTCGGGTATTTATGATTTGATGTTTCATTGATAAGGACTTTATTTTTTCCAGAAAAATCTGGGCACAATTTCTTCTTCATGTTTTTTCCAGATACTATCCTATATTTAGGAGAGAAAATGGTCATGGGTATTTTTATTTCATTTGCAGCTCAGCAGTGCTGTATGTGTTACCATTATGCTCCCTAAAACAAATGTTGTAGTTCTTACCATTCTAAGGGAGGTTTGAATTCCCTAGAAAATGTTACAGAATGTTTAAACTTCACTAAATAAAAAAAAAAAACTCACCTTTCTAATTAGGGCATGAGCCCCCATCCCTCATATTTTAGTACCACCTTTCTTAACTCCAGTCTCAAGTTTGCTGTCTCCTGCCTGTCTTGGCATCGTCCTGAGACAGAGTCAGCAGAGGCATGGGAGCCACGCAGGATGGATGGCAAGGGCTGCCCACCACCTCTCTAATGTGTTCTAGGACGGTCCTGAGAAAAGCAGCACCAAGCAGATTCAGTGCTTAGTTACCAAGCCCTCAATATCCCTCCCTCCTCCCTTCCTTCCTTCATCCCTACCCACCTTCCTATCAGAGCCAAGGGGGTGCTCTGTTCCCCCCAAAATGCCAGGCCCACTGACTCAGTCCAAAATGCAATGCAGGCCCAGCTCAGTCTGGTCTCTAGTAACATTTCTGGTGGTTAGATTAAAAACCAGCATCCTTCGGGACTCCTGAAGCTGTATCCCTCTGCCAAAAGGAGTCAGTTCCTTTCCCTCTGGCAGAAGGGACATAGGGCTCTCTATTGACCTGTACCAATGTCTACACATCAGAGCCCATGCCAGCCTCCAGGTTTCATCAGTCCCTTCCCACAAATACTTGCTATAGGAGTCCAAGCCCCTGCTTTAGTTTTCTGACCCCTCTCCCACTCATCCCCCTTATGACGGGCTATTCTCTACCATCCCCACACTCAGTTTCCCTTTCTGTCTCTAGCTCTTGATAAGGCCACTCTTCCTGCCTACGCCTGCTTCCCTGACACTGTCCTGTGTGCAGTCTGTTTCCCTATCTCTCTGTTCTTTACTCCTTCAGATGCCTCTGGCTGATCTCTCTCTCTCTCTCTCTCTCTCTCTCTCTCTCTCTCTCTCTCTCTCTCTCTCTCTCTCTCTCTCTCTCTCTCTCTCTCTCAGATCTATAATAAAAACCTCAATCGTACTGTCAAGTGGTCAGGTTCTAGTTTCTTCATCTTCTTACTTACATTTCCCTCCTTCCTTTTTCTCTTTCTCTCTCCTTTCTTTCTTTGTTTCTCTCTTTCTTTTCTTCTTTCTTTCTTTCTTTCTTTCTTTCTCTTTCTCTTATTTATTTACGTGCCGACTTTTGTCTTCTTTGACGCAGGGTCTCATGAAGCCCAGGCAGACGGTGGTCTTGAACTCTCAACCCTCCAGCCTTCCCTTCCAAGTGCTTGGATTGCAGGGGTTCAACACTGCACCCAGTTCAGACTAGGACTTGAAAGCTATAGGAACCCAGCTACTTCTGTCTCTGCTCCCCCTGCACAAGCCTTAACCAACCTCCCTTTCTACAGCCCTTGTGTTCCTATCACTGAGGTGATTAGTGGAATCAGATAATGTATAGTGCACAGAAAGGCACTTCATAACCATTAAAGAGAGAGAGAAAGATGTTACTTTGTCAAAGAGTGGAAGAAGTCATTTCAAAGCCAGGCCTGCTATGAGGTCCTCTAGGTTGTTTTCCAAATTATTTTCCTAATTGCTTTTAAGAGGCTGCCAGAGCAGCAGAGGGATTTTCCATCCATCGTTTTCAAAGTTTGGGGCCAAGTAACTAGTCATCAGAAGGCAGAACTGCTGAACATGTCATCTAGTAAGACTTCCTTAGCACGCAGGACGCGTCTACAGGAAGCCTAAACTACCTGCTGTGTGCAGGGTGGCCACTGTCCTGCCTCTCATGAGTTCCCTACAAATGCTGGTGTCTGAATCAGTCACATGACAAGAGGACCCTTCACCATATTAATGGCTCAAAGACAAGAGGTTTTGTTTCTTGTTCTCAAGTAACTAAAACAGCTGTTCCTAAATTGCAGAAATTGCCTCCAAACAGTATTCGAGGCTTCAGGTTGGTCCCATACTGAGGCTTCTCAACCTTTAACCCAGAGCTCCTAGGGTATGTACACAAGTCTCAGAGCCAGCAGAAAGAGAAGAAGCGACAGAGCACGCATCCCCGGCCACTTTGCCTTGAAGGGATGTGTGCCCTATCTTCCCTTGCCAAAGGCCTGTCCATTTAAGAATCTTTAGGAATCATAGCCCCCGGGGCACACAGCCATGAACACATGGGGAAGGATGGCTCTGCAGGTTTACCGCCACTGTCAAGGGTCACATAAAAGGGCATAAAGAACATCCGTCCTGGATGGCACCTTGGCATCAACTCCCTCAGCGTCCCTCAAAGTGTACACATGCCGCCAAGCTTAGGTCCCTGCAAGGAAGGTTGTACAAAATGAGTTCTCCCTGGCATGTGTGATGCATGCATCATTTCTACTGTTGTATTTCATTTTCCTTGTTACCATTCATCAGTAGCTTCAGCCAACTATTATGTAGTGACCCGCATTAGGATCTGGCTCCCCACATTAGAAATGGCATCTGTGAGTCTCTGGGCAGGGAGATTATATGATATACCTAAGATCTCAGATATTTGGTAGCAGTTTGAGTCTAGGCTTGTGATCACTAGCCATTAACACAGGGATTTTTTTTTTAATTTTAACTATGTTTGTATGTTACATATGAGTATCTTCACTGGAAAAAATAAAATGTTTGCTATAACTAAGCATGTATGTGCAATTTATTATAAAATAATATGATTTTCTCTGAGTCTGCATGTTTTAAATTAGAAGATTATTTATTAAAATGTTAAGATTTCTAAGCCCATTGAAAACCAAGAAATTGCCAGGCAGTATGATGCATGTCTTAAATCTCAGCATTTGGGAGGCAGAGACAGGTGGATCTCGAGTTCAAGGACAACTTGATCTATAAAGCAAGTTCCAGGACATCCAGGGCTACACAGAGAAACCCTGTCTCAAACAAACAACCAAACCAAAAACAAAACCTTTAGAAATAAGTTGTTTTTCCTTATGTATGACTTTAAGAGTGAAATCAATTTATTTTTGCCAGGTATGGTGATGCACACCTTTAATCCCAGCACTTAGGAGAGCAATGCATTGAGGTAAAATTTTTGCTTATATTCTAAGAGACAAGAACTTTTGCTGAACCTCACAGCCAGAGTTAATAATACACCCCGAGGTCACTTAAGACTGTGTGCTCAACCTGATTGTTTAACCTGCATTTAAGAGAACCATGTCACAGTCAGGTTTAGTGGCCTTGAATTTTCCATGTAATCTGTTTTTACAACCTAAACCACTGCGTAGCTGTGATCTTGGGTTATGTACTCTCACGTGAACAATGCATGTGTATCATTTGCTGAAAGTAGCAAATGCAGAGATGTAAAGCAATCTTCTAAAATGAGTATGTAGCATAAGTGCTGAACACAACATTTAGGTATTGGCTGATAAACAACAGCATTTGTAATACACTGTGTATCTAGGTCAGTTGGGGTCAGTTGGAGCCAATGACTTAATCTCGTGTATAATTCTATTAAAGGTTTCTGTAAAATATCTCTCATTCCTTCCCTATGTGATGATTTCTATGGAGTTCAATAAAGATAGAGCACGGTCCTTTGTTAGGGACAGACACACAGACAGACGGATACAGATCCACAGATTACAGACACAGGAACAGAGTCACAAGACAGGATTCACACAGTCACAGATTCAGAGCAAGGCAACAGGGAACAGAAGACCCAGGGCACAAGAAGTAGAGATTTCAAGTCTGAACTTATTCCTGGTTAAATGACTCCAAGGGCAACTGATTTTCTTTCTTTCCTGTGACACTGATGGATTATTGGTGACTTGGAGTTAATCAGTAATGAATTCAACACACACACCCAGGAGGCAGCAGCAAGCAGATCCCAGTGAGTTCCAGGGCAGCCTGGTCTACATATCAAGTTCCAGGACAGCCAGGATTGCATAGTGTGACCCTCGCTCAATTTTATTATAATTTTTGTTTATTAGTGGTGGTGGTGGTGGTGGTGGTGGTGGTGGTGGTGGTGGTGGTGGTGTGTGTGTGTGTGTGTTTTAGGGAACAACCTTTGAGAACTGGTTCTGTCCTTCACTATGGGTCCTAGGGATGGAACTCAGGTGGTCAGGTTTTTACTGCAAGCACTTTCACCAATGCAGCCATCTCTCTATCACTCTTTAAAATATTTAAATTAGAAAACCTGCTGGCAAGAGAATTTCTAAATTTACTTTGCAATTTCTTCCTTATTAAGAAAACATCTCAATGCACAGACATGCAAGACTTTAATGACTGCAGGTCTTTCTTTGTTCACAAAGTTATATTCAAATTATAGAGTTGCTTTGAGGCTCTCGTCAAGAGCAAACTTTGAGACAAGGCACCTCCCTTACGGAAAATAAGGCTGCCTTGATCTTGAAGGAAAGACTATTAAGAATCCTTCTCTGAAATGAACACACCCTCTTTAAATTCAGTCACATTTTTATTTTTCTTACATTTTTAACAAGGCTTGTGATGTTCTTATGGTCTCTTGCCAACGGTTTTCATGAACAAAATAGTGTGAAAATGGTTTTTTTTTTTTTTTGAGGCCGCATTATACAATTTCCTAAAAAAATTGGGTAGTACTGGGTAGCTTATATTTATACATAATAAGATTCATAGGGAACCGCCCCCAGGGGCGGATTCCAGAAGGTCGCAGGGAAGGGCTCATTTAGTTGAGAAACCCACCCTGAACCCACAGACTGTCCTCAAGAGATGAAGCCTCCCAGGAGAAGAACCTGTGACAATGTCTGTGGGAAGAGAATCTCATTTCCTGGGGCTGGACCGCATCTCTAGTGGCTTCACCTTGGTGTCAAGTGGGCAGGTCTGAGTGATGCTGGACACAGGCCTCTTTAGGCCTGGTGACCCAACCACGGTCTCATTCTCTAACTATTTGACATCAGGCATTCCGCTGCACCCCTCTGAGCCCTCCTGTCACTCAGCTGAAGACTGGAAGTATAAACATTATTGAATTGTATGAGGACTAAATGAGAAAATAGTTAAGAAAATATTGACCATAGAAAATGTACAATAAATACCATTCGATACCATTTGTGGTCTCAACAGAAACATCACAAGTAACTGCTGCAGGCTGCGCTTTTAATTTCTTATTACATTTATCTATTTGTTCGTTTATTTATTTATTTATTTCATGTGGGATGGAAGTAAACAAGCGCCACTGTACGAGTGTAGTGGTCAGGGCACAGTTTCTCATGATCCATCTCTCTTTCCATCATGTGGGTCCTGGGACTCAAGCTCCGATGTTGGGCAAGTTCCTCAGCCCAGTGAATCACCCTGTGTGCTCCAAGCTCATTTTAAATGATACTTAAGCAAATATCTTTGTGCTATAGGAGTATCATTAATTTTTAGAGAACTCCAGATTAATTTAGAAGGGAGTCTATAGACTGAGTCTGGTCCTCTTGTAACATTTCAAGGGAAGACCATTCATGAGTATCACATAGCGAAACAAACAAACAAAAGAGCCCAGCACAGTAAGGCGTTTAAGGAGCAGGCCACCTGTCAGTGTGGGGCGGAGGATGGCTCCCTTGCAGAGAGCAGGTCTCGCATGCAAGCTCCTCCTGCAACTGTTAGTCACATGAGGACTCAGAGTCTCTGTAGCTCTCTGGGCTTCCCTGGGCCGCACCACTGCGGGCCCTCTTCTTGGTTCCCTAATTTCTCAGATGGCGGAAAATGATCAAGGGACCCAAAAATCTAAGCAGCTCCCGACAAGGTGTCACCCTAGCTTATCCTCCAGGGATCCCTGAAAAGTGAAGGAATCCAAGTAATTCTCTAGACCACTTTCTGTCTGCATAGTTTCCTTGCTGTTGCCTGATTGATGAAATCAGGGTTCTCTGTCTGACCCTTACCCCTTTAAATCTTACAATTTAGGAACTTATTTTCTATTTGTTTCTTGTGTAGATTTTCAGTGCTCTGGGTCTTGTGTATTCTAAGGAAGTGCTGAACCACAGAGTCACATACCAAGCTGGCTGGCTGTCCACATTTGTGAACTTCAAAAGTAATTTTCTATGTAAAGGTATTACATAAGTTACACACCTGTATCAAGAGAGGATATAGCCTGCCTTTGGGAAGACTTCTGTTTTTATTCCTGGGGTTGGGGAGGGGGTTAGTTAGCAAATTTCCAATTCTGCATTATATCACATTAAATTTCCCTTGTGAAAATATGTAATTTCAAAGGCAGTTTAATAGAAAATCACAGTCCAACTGTTTGTCAGTGACACAGTTACAGGTATTTTATCTTTTCCACTGTGGTGTCCCCAAGACCAAGAAGGGAATCCACTCCATTCTGAGTAAATGTCACCTGAACATAGTCACAATTGGTCAAATTAATCTGAGACATACAACTCTATGACGATCCACATTCATTACATTCAACTTTCTATAAGATCTTATGAGGTCAGAATGTAAGCATCACAGCTCATTAAAATATTGCTTCTGGAGAATCCTATCTGCTCGCCACCAATTTATCAAGTATCAGTATCACAAAACCAAGCAGAATGATAAGCCATCTCTTTTTACACAAATACGTCTTTGGCTCTTAAAGTTCAGTGGAGAAACCATCAGGCTCTGTAACTATTCTGATCAACTGAAACTACTCCCCTGCTCTAGCGAACAGAATTTTCCTGTTTGCAATTTTCAGCTGGCAGATGAGAGACGCATGAAGCTTTATCCAAATGGAAAAGCCAGTCACTGGTGGTCAAGTAGAAGGGGGAAATTGTCACTCTCAGAGTTTGCCACTGGGGAGAATATTAACCTGATGCAACTTATTTCTTTGAATAGGAACAGGGCACACAGCATTGAATCATTCTCCCCACTTTTCTGGACTCTTGCCATATCATCATGTCATCATTTTGTAGTTCCCTGAGGTACAGTCACTTATCTCTCCTCCAACTCAACCTCTCCTCCCCCAACACACAGACTTATACCATAGCTACTTGGAATTTCTGGACAGAACAGGGAAAAGGTAGAAGACAGGGAAAGAAATCACCCTTACCTTGGCCTACAGCCAATCCCCAGCCAAGATTATGAAGAAGTGAAGCAGCACGGGCCCAGGGACATTCCTTCGGGGTCAACTTTCCACCAACCCGTTTGAGTTACATGGGAAAGTGCACATTGCTGAGTTCAGAGGCCCTGGGGGAGGAAAAGCAGTGTTTACACAATTAAGACTGAGCTGCCTTCCAAACTCTTCATTGCTTTGTTGTCTGCCTTAAGTTTCAGAGAGAATTCTACAAAGTATTCTGGAAACTAATATCAGGTTCTCACCTAATGGACCTGTGTGTGTGTGTGTGTGTGTGTGTGTGTGTGTGTGTGTGTTGACAACATTCATTTTGCTAAACACAAAACAGTATAAAGTATTATTATCCATTATCACCAGGTCTTCACATGAAGAGCAACACCTTAAAACCAAAAGTGGAATGAAAGACTATTCTTCAGAGAAAAGTTGATAACATAGTTGATAACAACTATTGACTGTGAAAGTTGATAACAGCAGATTCAATAAATAATACATAGGATGGATGGATAGAAGATAACCTCTCTCTCTCTCTCTCTCTCTCTCTCTCTCTCTCTCTCTCTCTCTGTGTGTGTGTGTGTGTGTGTGTGTGTGTGTGTCTGGGGAAGAGAGGGGTGACACTCAGCTCTATCAACACCCATCCATCCAGCTTTTTTCTATGCTCCACTTCTGGTATTTTTCACAGCCGCCTACTTCAGAGGATGGCTTAGGGTTACTTGGGTTCATTAATAATAAACAGAGGCATCTGGAAGTGAAACTCCCATTGCCTCCCCCCCCACCCCCGCCCTGCCCCCATCCTGTGTGGTCTATGGCAGTGGCTGAGAGGGCAGCCGCTACTGGAAACTGGCATTGGTTTTGCTGAAGCCAGGATGTACCCTGAAGTCCTCCCAGGGTTCTTCCTTGGAGTCCTTTCTTGACAACTCATTTATAGATAAGCCTTTGTCTCAGGTCAGTTTCTGGGGAACAGAATGGGAAAGAAATAGATAAAAATGTCTTCCCAGATAGCTGCCAGCCTGTTCATGATCTTGCAGGATAGTTAAGAACACCGAACTGGTGAAGAGTCCAGCTTCCAAGCCAGTTCTCCACCATCCAGATTCTGACATCGATGAGTCACTTAACCTTACCGTGGTGGATGACCCAAAGGGTATGGGCTAGGCCCACTGGGGGCAAGTCTACAGACACAGGCAAGAGAAAACAGAGTGAATTCTTCCCTGCATCCCATTCTAGGCTCTTGCCCATCATGTGCAAGAGGTCAGCACTGAGTCCAAGCCCAATCAACAGTCTCATCCACTAACATAAATCATTTCTTTGGGCAAATGACTGGAGAATCCTGCCCAATACTGCTCTTGAGATGCCCACTACTTTCTGAAAGGCTGACCATGAAAAACCATGGGGGGGGTGGGTGCCATGCACTAACTCAGCCCCATCTCCCTGCTCTCTGTCCTGGATCCTAGCTGCAGGGGTTTGACTAGGTATGGTCCCCATAGACTCTTGTGTTTGCATGCTTAGCCTATAGAGAGTGACACTATTTAGAGGTGTGTCCATGTTAGAATAGGTGTGACCTTGATAGAAGGAATGCGTCAGTACTGTGGGAGTGGGCTTTGAGGACTCCTGGCGCTCAAGCTCTTCCCACTTCCGAAGAGACCCTCTGGTTGCCTAAAGAAGACAGTCTCCTGGGTGCCTTTGGATCAAGATGTAAAACACTCAGCTCCTTCTAGACCACCATGTCTGCCTGGACACTGCCATGCTTCCAACCATGATAATGGACTGAACCTCTGAAACTGTAAGCTAGCACCAATTAATGTTGTCCTTTATAAAAAGTTACATTGGTCATGGAGTCTCTTCACAGCAATGAGAATCCTAAGACACGAGCCACCATGTTGCCAACAGCTTCTGAAGCTGGGCTTTATGAATATGCTATCAGATCCTTGACTGGCTCAAAGCAGAACCCACCTCTCCACTGGTATTCCAGGGCTCTCGTTGGTCTAAAGACCTCTGAAGCTTGTCTGTGATTTCCATCTGATGCCACTGGAAAGGGTTTGCCCCAGGTCGCTATCTCTGTGCTGTTGGGACTCCCTGTGAGTGCTTCCTAGGTACCCACTGAATCCCCCACA